>NC_057800.1:123780903-123929043 GCF_018294505.1 Triticum aestivum | reverse complement strand
CAATTTTTTGAAGTGTTTTCTGATATAGAACAACCTTTAGTACCGGTTGGAGCCACCAACCGGTACTAAAGGTCTGTTTTGGCCAGGCCAAGCGGCGGGAACGGCATCCCTTTAGTACCGGGTGGTGGCTCCAACCGGTACTAAAGACCCCCCCCCCCTTTAGTACTAGTTGGAGCCACGACCCGGTACTAAAGGGTGTGCGCTGCGAGGCGAGGGGCGCAAAAGTTTAGTCCCACCTCGCTAGTCGAGGGGCACTCGCACCTGCTTATAAGCCCCGCCATCGCTGCTGTCTTGAGCTCCTCTCTTAAGCAGGCCTTCTGGGCCTACCTCTTCTGCGATGCCCTGTTGGGCCTACTGGGCTAGCGGGCCTGCATCCTGGCCCAACTAGAATTTGGGTTTCTAGTCGTATGCAGGCCGCTGTGGCCCAGTAGGTGGGCATTTTTCTTATTTTTTTGCTTTATTTATTTTTGTTTTATTATTTTAGAGTTGTTTTTTGCTGTATTTAGAGTTTTTTTGTGAATATTTTTGCTTTAGGTACAAAAAATTACAAACTTTCTGTTAGTACCGGTAGTTTACAAATTTGAATAGTTTAAATTTTGAATTATTTGAAATTTGTGTGAATCACTAGTTTGTGAATAACTTAACTTTGAAAATAGTTTTTTCAGTGATTCTTTTTTCTTATGTTTAATATTAGTGTGTTGTATCATTATATTCAATTTGGTAATGCTTAGGTTATTTAAAATATGAAATGCCTTTGTAACGGATGAGTTTTCGTCCGAAACCCTGATACTTCGAAAGAGATTGTCCATTTTGTACACGAAGTGCACCTAGTTTTTACGGTAACCCTCTCTACTTTTTTGCACATGCTATGTGGGTGAAATTATGATACCATGCCAACTTTCAACCTTTTTTGAGTTCATTTGAAATGCCTTTCAATTTCATGGTCATTTAGCTGAAAAAATCAGTAAATGCATGAAAGAATTTGCTTGCACATAAAATTTCTTCGTGTTTCAAATGCCAAAACACATAACTAGCTACCCTAACTATTACAGAGATTCCCTCCTGGGTGTGAAACACAGAAGAAAGTGATGATAGTGAAGCCGATCACATCCCAGATCTTTGGGTGTGAAACTTTTTCTTCGCGTGTGTCCCTTTGCGTCGTAGCCATGGAAAATCTTCATCATTTAACTGGATGCTCAGGTCAATATTCACTTTGAATGGAGCAATTTCATCAAACTTTTCAAAATCTCCTAACATGTTTGTCTTGTCATCCACTCCCACGATGTTTCTCTTCCCAGAAAGAACTATGTGCCGCTTTGGCTCATCGTACGATGCATTCGCTTCCTTATTATTTGTTCCCCTCCTAGCATGCCTTTTCCATCCAGTCTGCCCTTATGCCGTGATTCAGGAACACCAATCGGCTTAAGGTCAGGAATAAAGTCAATACAAAACTCAATGACCTCCTCATTTTCATGGCCCTTGGAGATGCTTCCTTCTGGCCTAGCACGGTTATGAACATATTTCTTTAAGACTCCCATGAACCTCTCAAAGGGGAACATATTGTGTAGAAATACAGGACCCAAAACTTTAATCTCTTCACATAGGTGAACTAGGACGTGTGTCATGATGTTGAAGAAGGATGGTGGGAACACCAACTCGAAACTGACAAGACATTGCACCAAATCATTCTCTAACCTTGGTATGATTTCTGGATCGATTACCTTCTGAGAGATTGCATTGAGGAATGCACATAGCTTCACAATGGCTAATCGAACGTTTTTCGATAGAAGCCCCCTCAATGCAACCGGAAGCAGTTGCGTCATAATCACGTGGCAGTCATGAGACTTTAGGTTCTAGAACTTTTTCTCTGCCATGTTTATTATTCCCTTTATATTTGACGAGAAGCCAGATGGTACCTTAATACTGAGCAGGCATTCAAAGAAGATTTCCTTCTCTCCTTTGGTAAGAGCGTAGCTTGCATGACCCTGATGTATGCTATCTTTTCCGTGCATACGTTGCTGGTCCTCCCGTGCCTCAGGTGTATCTTTCGTCTTCCCATACACGCCCAAGAAGCCAAGCAGGGTCACACAAAGATTCTTCGTCACGTGCATCACGTCGATTGCGGAGCGGACCTCTAGGTCTTTCCAATAGGGAAGGTCCCAAAATATAGATTTCTTCTTCCACATGGGTGCGCGTCCGTCAGCGTCATTCGAAACAGGTTGTCCACCAGGACCCTTTCCAAAGACCACCTTCAAATCCTTGACCGTATCATGTACATCAGCACCAGTACGGTGGCGAGGCTTCGTACGGTGATCCGCCTTACCTTTGAAATGCTTTCCTTTCTTTCTTACGGGATGCCTGCTCGGAAGAAATCGACGATGTCCTAGGTACACATTCTTCTTACAATTAGCCAAATATATACTGTCAGTATCGTCCAAACAGTGCGTGCATGTGCGGTATCGCTTGTTTGTCTGTCCTGAAAGGTTACTGAGAGCAGGCCGATCATTGATGGTCACGAACAGTAATGCCTTTAGGTCAAATTCTTCTCCCATGTGCTCATCCCACACACGTACACCTGTTCCATTCCACAGTTGTAAGATTTCTTCAACTAATGGCCTTAGGTACACATCAATGTCGTTGCCGGGTTGCTTAGGGCCTTGGATGAGCACTGGCATCATAATGAACTTCCGCTTCATGCACAACCAAGGAGGAAGGTTATACAAACATAGAGTCACAGGCCAGGTGCTATGGTTGTTGCTCTGCTCCCCAAAAGGATTAATGCCATCTGCGCTTAGACCAAACCATACGTTCCTTGCATCATCTGCAAACTCCTTCTCGTACTTTCTTTCGATTTTTCTCCACTGCGACCCATCAGTGGGTACTCTCAACTTTTCGTCTTTCTTACGGTCTTCTCTGTGCCATTGCATCGCCTTGGCATGCTCTTTGTTTTGGAACAAACGTTTCAACCGTGGTATTATAGGAGCATACCACATCACCTTGGCAGGAATCTTCTTCCTGGGGCGCTCGCCCTCGACATCACCAGGGTCATCGCGGCTGATCTTATAGCGCAATGCACCGCATACTGGGCAAGCGTTCAAATCCTCGTACTCACTGTGGTAGAGGATGCAATCATTAGGGCATGCATGTATATTCTGCACCTCTAACCCTAGAGGGCAGACAGCATATTCTTTATCATTACCAGCAACTTTCCAAATCCCTTGTCAGATACACCATTCTCTGCCTTCCATTGTAGCAATTCCAGTGTGGTGCCCAGCTTTTTCTTGTCACCTATGCAATTCGGGTACAACAATTTTTTGTGATCCTCTAACATGCGCTACAACTTCTTCTTCTCCAAATCACTTGCGCAGTTTCTCTTTGCATCAGCAATGGCCCGACCTAGATCATCGACGGGCTCATCCGATGCCTCTTCTTCAGCTTCTTCCCGCATTGCCGGCTCAGCTTCTTCCCACATTACCGGCTCAGCTTCTTCCCTCATTGTTGTATCATCGTATTCAGGGAACCCATGGCCAGGATAGCTGTTGTCGTCCTCTTCTTCTTCATTGTCTTCCATCATAACCCCTCTTTCTCCATGCTTGGTCCAAACATTATAGTGGGGCATGAAACCGGACTCAAACAGGTGGACGTGAATGGTTCTTGACGTAGAGTAATTGTGACCATTCTTACAGCCAGCACATGGACAAGGCATAAAACCATCCGCCTGCTTGTTTGCCTCAGCCGCAAGCAGAAAAGTACGCACGCCATTAATGAACTCGGGACAGAATCGGTCATCGTACATCCATTGCCGGCTCATCTTCAATACACAGCACCGAAAACACCAAATTAATACAATACATAAAGTTCATACATAAAGATCATACAACACTTAAATGCAACAAACAAATAACTCTCTAGCTAAAGAATTTAAATGCAACAACAAATGCGATCAAGATCGCAACTAAGGTAACAATTGATCCAATAGCATAATGATACCAAGCCTCACTATGAATGGCATATTTTCTAATCTTTCTAATCTTCAAGCGCATTTTCTCCATCTTAATCTTGTGATCATCGACGACATCGGCAACATGCAACTCCAATTCCATCTTCTCCCCCTCAATTCTTTTCAATTTTTCCTTCAAATCCTCGTTTTCTCTTTCAACTAAATTTAACCTCTCGACAATAGGGTCGGTTGAAATTTCCGGTTCAACTACCTCCTACATACAAATATCTATGTCAACTTGATGGGCATAATTTGTCATAAACACGAAATGCAATGAATAGTTTTAAAAGAGAATATACGACATCCGAATCATAACCCGGACGAGGGCCGACGGGGACGGATATCAAAAACCATGGCACTATGTATAACAAACAACGTATGTGTAAGATAATTATACGAGTAACTATATATCCAAATCAAACAAACATCAATTTTTTATATAAAACTTCATGAACAAGAGGCTCACCACAAGGTGGTGCCGGCGAGGGGACGTTGCGAGCGATCGACGGTGGTTACGACGGAGATTTAGAAGGTACTAAGTAAACCACACCTACATATGCAAACTAAGTGTTATTTTTGACCTCAAATTGCATATAAATCAAATACTAGAACATATATATAATTCCTCCCAAATTACTAAACTCAAAAATCAATCACTATATAAAGCATTGCACGAGCTAATCTAGCAATGAGAGATGAAAGGACAAAGTTGCTAACCTTTGTGGTCATTTGAATGGATGGGGGCCTTCAAATCTTGACAAATTTTGGGCAAAATGTGTGATGAGCTTGAGAGGAAGAGGGAAAAGAACAGAGTGGAGAGGGGAAAGGGGAAGAACAGAGCGAGCTCGGGTGGACGAAGGGTCTATGTAGGACGACCTTTAGTACCGGTTCGTGATACGACCCGGTACTAAAGGTGCTGGAGAGGCCCCGGACTAACAACATCCTGCCACCACTCACTTTAGTACCGGTTCGTGGCACGAACCGGTGCTAAAGGTTCGCCACGAACCGGTACTATGAGAGCGTGCGGCTAGCCGTTGGAACCGGCACTAATGCACACATTAGTGCTGGCTCAAATTCAAACTGGCACTAATGTGCTTCACGTTTGACCCTTTTTCTACTAGTGATATGAAAGTGATATCATAGGAGACTCTCTATCATGAAGATCATGGTGCTACTTTGAAGTACAAGTGTGGTAAAAGGATAGTAGCATTGTCCCTTCTCTCTTTTTCTCTCATATATTTTTATTTGGGCCTTTTTATTTTTTATGGCCTTTTATTTATTTATTTATTTTTCGTCCGGAGTCTCATCCCGACTTGTGGGGGAATCATAGTCTCCATCATCCTTTCCTCACTTGGGACAATGCTCTAATAATGATGATCATCACACTTTTATTTACTTACAACTCAACAATTACAACTCAATACTTAGAACAAAATATGACTCTATGTGAATGCCTCTGGCAGTGTACCAGGAAATGCAATGAATCAAGAGTGACATGTATGAAAGAATTATGAACGATGGCTTTTCCACAAATACAATGTCAACTACATGATCATGAAAAGCAATATGACAATGATGGAGCGTGTCATAGTAAACGGAACGGTGGAAAGTTGCATGGCAATATATCTCGGAATGTCTATGGAAATGTCATGATAGGTAGGTATGGTGGCTGTTTTGAGGAAGGTATATGGTGGGTGTATGATACCGACGAACGGTGCGCGATATTAGAGAGGCTAGCAATGGTGGAAGGGTGAGAGTGTGTATGATCCATGGACTCAACATTAGTCATAAAGAACTCATATAATTATTGCAAAATTCTACAAGTTATCAAAGCAAAGTATTACATGCATGCTCCTAGGGGGATAGATTGGTAGGAAAAGACCATCGCTCGTCCCCGACCACCACTCATAAGGCAGACAATCAATAAATAAATCATTCTCCGACTTCATCACATAACGGTTCACCATACGTGCATGCTACAGGAATCACAAACTTTAACACAAGTATTTCTCAAATTCACAACTACTCAACTAGCATGACTCTAATATCACCATCTCCATATCTCAAAACAATCATCAAGCATCAAACTTCTCTTAGTATTCAACACACTCATAAGAAAGTTTTTACTAATCTTGTATACCTAGCATATTAGGATTATTTAAGCAAATTACCATGCTATTTAAGACTCTCAAAATAATCTAAGTGAAGCATGAGAGAAAAATAGTTTCTATAAAACAAATCCACCACCGTGCTCTAAAAGATATACGTGAAGTACTAGAGCAAAACTATATAACTCAAAAGATATAAGCGAAGCACATATAATATTCTAATAATTTCCGAATCATGTGTGTCTCTCTCAAAAAAGGTGTGTGCAGCAAGGATTATTGTGGAAAACTAACAAATAAAGACTCAAATAATACAAGACGCTCCAAGCAAAACACATATCACGTGGTGAATAAAAATATAGCTCCAAGTAAAGTTACCGATAGAAGTAGACGAAAGAGGGGATGCCTTCCGGGGCATCCCCAAGATTTGGCTTTTAGGTGTCCTTAGATTATCTTGGGGGTGACATGGGCATCCCCAAGCTTAGGCTCTTGCCACTCCTTGTTCCATAATCCATCAAATCCTTACCCAAAACTTGAAAACTTCACAACACAAAACTTAAAGTAGAAAATCTCGTGAGCTCCGTTAGCGAAAGAAAACAAAAGAGCACTTAAAGGTACTGTAATTAACTCATTATTTATTTATATTGGTGTTAAACCTACTGTATTCCAACTTCTCTGTGGTTTATAAACTATTTTACTAGCCATAGATTCATCAAAATAAGCAAACAACACATGAAAAACAGAATCTGTCAAAAACAGAACAGTCTGTAGTAATCTGTAGCTAACGCAAGATATGGAACCCCAAAAATTCTAAAATCTGGACGTGAGTAATTTATCTATTAATCATCTTCAAAAAGAATTAACTAAATAGCACTTTCCAAATAAAAATGGCAGCAGTTCTCGTGAGCGCTAAAGTTTCTGTTTTTTACAACAAGATTAACAAGACTTTCCCCAAGTCTTCCCAACGGTTCTACTTGGCACAAACACTAATTAAACACAAAAACACAACCAAAACAGAGGCTAGATAATTTATTTATTACTAAACGAGCAAAAAGCAAGGAATAAAAATAAAATTGGGTTGCCTCCCAACAAGCGCTATCGTTTAACGCCCCTAGCTAGGCATAAAAAGCAAGGATAGATCTAGGTATTGCCATCTTTGGTAGGCAATCCATAAGTGGCTTCATAATAGATTCATAAGGTAATTTAATTTTCTTTATAGGAAAATGTTCCATGCCTTTCCTTAACGGAAATTGGAATCTAATATTTCCTTCCTTCATATCGATAATTGCACCAATCGTTCTAAGGAAAGGTCTACCAAGAATAATAGGACATGAAGGATTGCAATCTATGTCAAGAACAATAAAATCTATGGGCACATAATTCCTCAACAGTAAGAACATCATTAATTCTTCCCATAGGTTTCTTAATAGTGGAATCTGCAAGGTGCAAGTTTAAAGAGCAATCATCAAAATCACGGAAACCTAACAAATCACACAAAGTCTTTGGAATTGTGGAAACACTAGCACCCAAATCACACAAAGCATAGCATTCATGATCTTTAATTTTAATTTTAATAGTTGGTTCCCACTCATCATAAAGTTTTCTAGGGATAGAAACTTCCAACTCAAGTTTTTCTTCATAAGATTGCATCAAAGCATCAACGATATGTTTGGTAAAAGCTTTATTTTGATTACAAGCATGAGGAGAATTTAGCACGGATTGCAACAAGGAAATACAATCTATCAAAGAGCAATTATCATAATTAAATTCCTTGAAATCCAAAATAGTAGGTTCATTAACATCTAGAGTTTTGATCTCTTCATTCCCACTTTTATCAAATTTAGCATCAAGATCTAAAAACTCCGAATTTTTGGAACGCCTTCTAGGTAAAGGTGGATCATATTCAGTTCCATCATTATCAAGATTCATATTGCAAAACAAAGATTTAATAGGGGACGCATCAATAACTTTTGGATCTTCATCTTTATTATCATGGAAACTAGAAGAGCACGCTCTTATAAAGGAATCTTTCTTAGCACGTATCCTAGCGGTTCTTTCTTTGCACTCATCAATGGAAATTCTCATGGCTTTGAGAGACTCATTGATATCATGCTTAGAAGGAATAGATCTAAGTTTTAAAGAATCAACATCAAGAGAAATTCTATCAACGTTCCTAGCCAAATCATCAACTTTAAGCAGTTTCTCTTCAAGCAAAGCATTGAAATTCTTTTGTGAATTCATAAATTCCTTAACACTAGTCAAAAATTCAGAGGGCATCTTATTAAAATTTCCATAAGAATTGTTGTAGGAATTACCATAATTATTAGAGGAATTACTAGGATAAGGCCTAGGATTAAATTTTCCTCTATACGCGTTGTTACCAAAATTATTCCTACCAAAAAAATTCACATCCATAGATTCATTATTATTCTCAATCAAAGTAGACAAAGGCATATCATTAGGATCAGAAAAAACACTCTTAGTAGCAAATAATTTCATAAGTTCATCCAACTTTCCACTCAAAACATTAATTTCTTCTATCGCATGCACTTTCTTATTAGTAGATCTTTCAGTGTGCCATTGAGAATAATTAACCATAATATTATCTAGGAGTTTAGTAGCTTCTCGTAAAGTGATTCCCATAAAAGTGCCTCCCGCGGCCGAATCTAAAAGATTTCTAGAAGCAAGATTCAATCCGGCATAAAAATTTTGTATAATCATCCACAAATTCAAACCATGTGTTGGGCAATTACGTATCATTAATTTCATCCTCTCCCAAGCTTGTGCAACATGTTCATGATCAAGTTGCTTAAAATTGAAAATATCGTTTCTAAGAGAGATGATCTTAGCGGCAGGAAAATACTTAGAGATAAAAGCATCTTTGCACTTATTCCAAGAATCAATACTATTTTTAGGCAAAGACGAAAACCAAGCTTTAGCACGATCTCTAAGCGAAAAAGGAAATAGCTTCAGTTTAACAATATCATTGTCCACATCTTTCTTCTTTTGCATATCACACAAATCAACGAAGCTATTTATATGGGTAGCGGCATCTGCACTAGGAAGGCCGGAAAACGGATCTTTCATGACAAGATTCAGCAAGGCAGCATTAATTTCACAAGATTCAGCATCGGTAAGAGGAGCAATCAGAGTGCTAATAAAATCATTGTTGTTGGTATTGGTAAAGTCACACAATTTAGTGTTATCTTGAGCCATCGTGACAAGCAAGCAATCCAACACACAAGCAAACGAGGAACGGGTAAAAAGAGGCAAATAGAGAAAGAGAGGGAGGATACAGTGAGAGAGGGCGAATAAAACGGCAAGGGTGAAGTGGGGGAGAGGGAAACGAGAGGCAAATGGCAAATAATATAATGCGGGAGATAAGGGTTGTGATGGGTACTTGGTATGTTGACTTTTGCGTAGACCTCCCCGGCAACGGCGCCAGAAATCCTTCTTGCTACCTCTTGAGCACTGCGTTGGTTTTCCCTTGAAGAGGAAAGGGTGATGCAGCAAAGTAGCATAAGTATTTCCCTCAGTTTTTGAGAACCAAGGTATCAATCCAGTAGGAGGCTACGCGCGAGTCCCTCGCACCTACACAAAACAAATAAATCCTCGCAACCAACGCGATAAGGGGTTGTCAATCTCGACATGGTCACTTACGAGAGTGAGATCTGGTAGATATGATAAGATGATATTTTTGGTATTTTTATGATAAAGATGCAAAATAAAAGGCAATGAAAATAACTAAGTGTTGGAAGATTAATATGATGGAAGATAGACCCGGGGGCCATAGGTTTCACTAGTGGCTTCTCTCAAGAGCATAAGTATTTTACGGTGGGTGAACAAATTACTGTTGAGCAATTGACAGAATTGAGCATAGTTATGTGAATATCTAGGTATGATCATGTATATAGGCATCACGTCCAAGACAAGTAGACCGACTCCTACCTGCATCTACTACTATTACTCCACACATCAGCCGCTATCCAGCATGCATCTAGAGTATTAAGTTCATAAGAACAGAGTAACGGTTTAAGCAAGATGACATGATGTAGAGGGATAAATTCATGCAATATGATAAAAAAACCATATTGTTATCCTCGATGGCAACAATACAATACGTGCCTTGCTGCCCCTACTGTCACTGGGAAAGGACACCGCAAGATTGAACCCAAAGCTAAGCACTTCTCCCATTGTAAGAAAGATCAATCTAGTAGGCCAAACCAAACTGATAATTCGAAGAGACTGGCAAAGATAACCAATCATACATAAAAGAATTCAGAGAAGAATCAAATATTGTTCATAGATAAACTTGATCATAAACCCACAATTCAACAAACACACCGTAAAACAAGATTACATCGAATAGATCTCCACAAGAGAGGGGGAGAACATTGTATTGAGATCCAAAAAGAGAGAAGAAGCCATCTAGCTAATAACTATGGACCCGAAGGTCTGAGGTAAACTACTCACACTCCATCGGAGAGGCTATGGTGTTGACGTAGAAGCCCTCCGTGATCGATGCCTCCTCCGGCGGAGCTCCGGAACAGGCCCCAAGATTTGATCTCGTGGATACAGAAAGTTTCGGTGGTGGAATTAGGGTTTTGGCTCCATATCTAGTCGTTTGGGGGTACGTAGGTATATATAGGAGGAAGGAGTACGTCGGTGGAGCAACAGGGGGGCCACGAGGGTGGAGGGCACGCTTGGGGGGGGGTAGGCGCGCCCCCTACCTCGTGGCTTCCCTGTTGGTTGCTTGACGTAGGGTCCAAGTCTCCTGGATCTTGTTCGTTCCAAAAATCACGTTCCCGAAGGTTTCATTCCGTTTGGACTCCGTTTGATATTCCTTTTCATCGAAACCCTAAAATAGGCACAAAAAAACAGCAATTCTGGGTTGGGCCTCCGATTAGTATGTTAGTCCAAAAAATAATATAAAAGTGTATAATAAAGCCCAATAATGTCTAAAACAGAATATAATATAGCATGGACCAATCAAAAATTATAGATACGTTGGATACATATCAATGACGTCCCTCGAACTCCGATCCAGCCGAGCTTTGAGGGAGAGTTCCGTCGGCATGACAGCGTGGTGACGATGTTGATGTTCTACTGTTGCAGGGCTTCGCCTAAGCACCGCTACAATATTATCGAGGTGGACTATGGTGGAGAGGGGCACCACACACGGCTAAAAGATCCAAGAGATCAATTGTTGTGTCTATGGGGTGCCCCTCTCCTCCGTATATAAAGGAGGGGAGGAGAGGGCCGGCCAAGGGGAGGAGGCGCGCCCAAGGGGGGAGTCCTACTCCCACTGGGAGTAGGACTCCTCCTTTTCCTATTTGGAGAGGGAAAGGGAAGGAAGAGGAAGGAGGGAGGAAGGAAAGGGGGCCGGGCCCCCTCCCAATTCGGATTGGGCTTGGGGGGCCTCCCTTGCTCCTTTCCCCTCCTTTCCACTAAAGCCCATTAAGGCCCATATACCTCCCGGGGGGTTCCTATAACCTCCCGGTGCTCCGGTATTATCCTGATCTCACCCGGAACCATTCCGATATCCAAATATAGTCGTCCAATATAGCGATCTTTACGTCTTGAACATTTCGAGACTCCTCGTCATGTCTGTGATCACATCCGGGACTCCGAACTACCTTCGGTACATCAAAAACCATAAACTCATAATATAACCATCATCGAACTTTAAGCGTGCGGACCCTATAGGTTCAAGAACTATGTAGACATGACTGAGACACGTCTCCGGTTAATAACCAATAGCGGAACCTAGATGCTCATATTGGCTCCTACATATTATACGAAGATCTTTATCGGTCAAACCGTATAACAACATACGTTGTTCCCTTTGTCGTCGGTATGTTACTTGCCCGAGATTCGATCATCGGTATCTCAATACCTAGTTCAATCTCGTTACCGGCAAGTCTCTTTACTCGTTTCGTAACACATCATCCCGCAACTAACTCATTAGTTGCAATGCTTGCAAGGCTTAAGTGATGTGTATTACCGAGTGGGCCCAGAGATACCTCTCCGACAATCGGAGTGACAAATCCTAATCTCAAAATATGCCAACCCAACAAGTACCTTCAGAGACACCTGTAGAGCACATTTATAATCACCCAGTTACGTTGTGACGTTTGGTAGCACACAAAGTGTTCCTCCGGTAAATGGGAGTTGCATAATCTCAAAGTCATAGGAACATGTATAAGTCATGAAGAAAGCAATAGCAACAAACTAAACGATCAAGTGCTAAGCTAACGGAATGGGTCAAGTCAATCACATCATTCTCCTAATGATGTGATCTCGTTAATCAAATGATAACTCTTTGTCTATGGCTAGGAAACATAACCATCTTTGATCAACGAGCTAGTCAAGTAGAGGCATAGTAGTGACACTCTGTTTGTCTATGTATTCACACATGTATCATGTTTTCGGTTAATACAATTCTAGCATGAATAATAAACATTTATCATGATATAAGGAAATAAATAATAACTTTATTATTGACTCTAGGGCATATTTCCTTCAACTATGAGCCTTGCAAACAATCTGTCTAATGAGTTAGTTACGGGATGATGCATTACCAAATGAGTAAAGAGACTTGCCAGTAACAAGATTAAACTAGGTATGATGATACTGACGATCGAATCTCGGGCAAGTAACATACCGGTGAGAAAGGGAATAACGCATGTTGTTATGCGGTTTGACCGATAAAGATCTTCGTAGAATATGTAGGAGCCAATATGAGCATCTAGGTTCCGCTATTGGTTATTGACTAGAGATGTGTCTCGGTCATGTCTGCATAGTTCTCGAACCCGTAGGGTCCGCACGCTTAACGTTCGATGATGATTTGTATTATGAGTTATGTGATTTGATGACCGAAATTTGTTCGGGGTCCCTAATGAGATCACGGACATGATGAGGAGTCTCGAAATGGTCGAGAGGTAAAGATTCATATATTGTAAGGTTGCATTTGAACATCGGAATGGTTCCGAGTGGTTCGGGCATTTTTCCGGAGTACCGGGAGGTTACTGGAACCCCCCGGTAGAAGTATTGGGCCTATTGGGCCTTATTGGAGGATAGGAGAAAGGCAACATGACAGGGGCGCCCCCCCCCCCTTTCCCAAACCGAACTGGACTAGGGGAGGGGGTCGGCCCCCTCTTTCCTTCTCCCTCTCTCCCTTCCCCTTTTCCCTCTCCGGTGGAAGGAAGGAGGGGGGGGCGAATCCTACTTGGACTAGGAGTCCAAGTAGGACTCCCCCCCTTATGGCACGCCCCCTAGGCCTGCCACCTCCTCCTCCCCCTCCCTTTATATACGAAGGTGGGGGCACCCTAAAGGCACAACAGACATCTCTTAGCCGTGTGTGGTGCCCCCCTCCACAGTTTACCACCTCGGTCATATCGTCGTAGTGCTTAGGCGAAGCCCTTGCCGGTAACTTCATCATCACTGTCGCCATGCCGCTGTGCTGACAGAACTCTCCCTCGTCCTCAACTGGATCAAGAGCTCAAGGGACGTCATCGTGCTGAATGTGTGCCGAACACGGAGGTGTCGTACGTTCGATGCTAGGATCAGTTCGATCGTGAAGACGTGCGACTACATCAACCGCGTTACTAAACACTTCCGCTTTCGGTCTATGAGGGTACGTGGACACACTCTCCCCTCATTGCTATGCATCTCCTAGTTAGATCTTGCATGATTGTAGGAATTTTTTTGAATTACTACATTCCCCAACAGCAGTCACTAAGCCAAAGCGACTCAAGATCTTTTCCATATAGTGAGATTGAAGCAATGTAATCCCACCATCATCATCTCTTAATAGCTTGATGTTTAGAATACATTCGCTACTCCCAAATCCTTCATCTCAAAACAACGAGATATGAAAGTTTTGACTTCCTTAATAACATTCATATTTGTTTCGAAAATCAATATGTCATCAACATACAAACAAAGGATAACTCCCTTGCCCCCACCATGGTGATGGTACACACATTTGTCAGCTTCGTTTACAACAAAGACCATAGTTTTTAAAGTAATTTCAAACTTCTCGTGCCACTGCTTAGGTGCTTGCTTTAGTCCTTACAAACATTTCAGCAACTTGCACACCTTCCCTTCTTGACCGTCCACTATAAACCCATCTGGTTGTTCCATGTAAATTTCCTCGTCCAACTCTCCATTTAGGAAAGCAGTCTTAACATCCATTTGATGAACGAGAAGACCATGTGAGGCAGCTAGTGAAAGTAGTACTCAAATAGTGGTCGGCCGAGCCACGGGTGACTAAGTATCAAGGAAGTCTTCACCTTCCTTTTGAGTATAGCCCTTTGCCACGAGTCATGCCTTGTACTTCTTAATAGTACCATCAGGCCTAAGCTTTTTCTTGAATACCAATTTGCACCCTATAGGTTTGCACCCACAAGGAAGATCAGTTATCTCCCAAGTTTCATTTTCCAATATGGAATCCATCTCACTACGGACCGCTTCCTTCCAGTAGTCAACATCTTCAGATGCATAGGCCTCTGAAATAGAACTGGAAGTGTCACATATGAGATACACAAGAAAATCATCACCAAAGGACTTTCCAGTCCTCTATCTCTTGCTCCTTTTAGGAGTCTCATCATTAGCCTCCACGGGATCTTCAAGATGTTGCATCGGAATGGTAGGTTCAGAGATTGCAACTACATCCCGACTCGAGGAACTAGGCAATTCCTGATTTGATGAGCTACCCATACCCTTCATGGGAAAGATATCTTCAAAGAAAGTCGCATCATTCGATTTCGTAATTGTACTGACATGCATGTATGATACCTCATATTTTACAATCAAGAATCTATAACCAATGATATGAAAAGCATAGTCCAGGAAAACACAATCCACGGTTTTTGGTCCAAGTTTGCGCTTTTCCGGAAATTGTATATTAACTTTCGCCAAGCAGCTCCGTGTTTGTAGATAAGAGAGTTTCAACCTTTTCTTATCCCATTCCTCAAATGGAGTTATCTCTTTGTTCTTTGTGGGAACTTGGTTTACGACATGACATGCAGTCAATATCGCCTCCCCCCACCATGACTTGGAGAGACCCGATGTGTCTAACATGGCGTTAACCAAATCAGTTAGAGTACGGTTCTTTCTTTTGGCTATCCCATTTGACTCGGGTAAATAGGGAGGCGCCCTATCATAGATTATACCATGTTCCGCATAAAAAGAATCAAATTCATTAGAAAAATACTCTCCGCCACGACCTAAGCCTCTTGATTTTTCGATCAAGTTGGTTTTTCTCTTCGGCTTTATAAATCTTGAAAAAGTTCAAAGCCTCATCTTTTGATTCCAAAAGATAAACATGGTAGTATCTAGTGGAGTCATCAATCAATGTCATGAAATATTTCTTTCCACCTTGAGCCTTGGGGTGACTATGGGCATGTCGCTGGAAGCGGGTGTGTACTGTGGGCGCTTGGTGGGTTGCACATGGATGTCGCCAAGGTTGGACTGCAACTCCCCACCACCTTATCCATGCCGGCATTGATGACCGGTGCAAGCAAGGCTAGGAGGGGCTCCATCTTCGACATTATAAGCTCCATCTTGTCCAACGACAACTGAATTGCGAGCGACGCATTGGAGATACCGCTACACTCCTTGGCAGCCTCTATCATGTCTTGACACGGACCGAGCTTGGCCATGATTTGCTTGAAGCTACTGGTTCGAAATTCTGCCAGGATCGCTCGAGGAGGGTGGCATGATGGAGGGAAATTAGGCCCTGAATAAGAAATGGTATGAACTAAACTATCTCATAGGAATTAACTCGCCCCAAGTAGCAATACAGGTTCTGGATACAAGATTTGATCGGCAAGAATTGGGGGTTCAGGAGATAGAGCCGATGGGATGGGAGAGAAGAGGTACACACCTAGTAGCGGACGTCCAAATTTCAGTTCTTCGAATCCCTTTCCTTAAAGGGATGTGCTCCTCGGGAGCTCCAATTCAGACGCCCCTTTTTTCTTTTTTTTTCCTTTCCTTTCTTTTCTTTTTTCTTTTTGTTTTTCTTCTTTAAAATAATTCGACACATCAAAAAAGTTCCAAACTTCAAACACATTGAATTTTGAAAAAACAATTGTTTGAGAAATCATAAAATGATCGTCAATTCAAAAAAATGTTCATGATTTTGAGTAATGTTCGGGAAATCATAAAATATTCAACGATTCAAAAATTGTTGGCATATTCAAAAATGTTCATGATTTTTAAAAAAAGTTCAGAAAAATAAAAAAATGTTTGTGAATTCAAAAATATCCATGAATTTAAAATTTTGTTCCAAAATTTCTAAGATTCCATCAATTCAAAAAAGTTTCATGCATTTTTTAAAATGTTCATCAAAACAAAATAAATGTTCATGCATTTAAATATTCTTTTGTAAGTTTAGAAAAATGACCGTCGACTCAAAAAATCTTCACAAATTCAAAAACATGTTCATGAGCTTCAAAAAATGTTTGCAAATTAACAAAAATGTTCACGAATTTGTATGAAAGATGTTCACAATTTAAAATAAACATGATTTCCAAAAAAATGTTCACGAATTTGATATTTTAATGATTTAAAAATGTTCAAAAATTAGAAAGACGATGAAAAAATGAAAAAGAAATAGAAAGAAAGGAAAAAATGAAATAAAAGGCAAAAACCTAAAATGAAAGATCAAAGAAAAACGTAAATAAAAAAATAAAAAGGGGAAATTCAATATTCTGAAAAGAATTTAAAAAGAAAAGAAAAAGGGAAATAGAAAAGGGAATGGAAAAACACAAAGATTAAAGAAAAAATACCAGGCGAAAAAAGAAAACTTGAAGAAAAAACCGGTGGGAAAAATCAGAATGGGCCGGCTAATACAATGGACTTGGCACACCGGAGTCTACGCGCTATGCGCCAAATAGGAGCCGCGGTGCTCAGGATCTCCTATTTGCCGCATTTTGTGGCAAATAGACTCGCGACCTTATGGGGCCGGCTCATTTCCTGGCGTTGTAGGGAGCAAAATATCACAAATGCGAAAGCGGATTCAAACTCTTGACTTCCTGGTGTTAGTGCGCGTGCCTAGCCACTAAAAACACTAAACTTTTGTGACCAAACTAGCAGCATGAAGATTTTCAGAACTATTAGCAGAAACAGATTTGAACAATTTTTGAAAAATTAGAAAGCAAGTTTTATCATAAAAAATATTTTTTGAAACACGAAATGTTTTCAATGAATAAGTTTTTATAAACTCAACTTTTAAAATTCTCGTACATTTTTGGACCCGATGAACAATTTCCAAAAACAGGGATACTTTTTTAAGTTTAGAATGCGGACATTTTTTAAAAGTTCCAAACAATTTTTTGATAAACAGGATTTTTATCGAAAACACAGATTTTGTAGGAAAACATGAACATTTTTTGGAGCTCCAACTTTTTGTAAAAAAGTGAATCTATGAACAATTTTTTAAAAGTGGTGTCGGTGTACTAGAGTAGGGGTACCCTAGTATCCCGAATTTGTGCACGGGCAGTTGCAGCGCCGCGCGGCAAGGCTTGCCGGACGACCGCCAGAGTCCTTCGTGGGTTCCTTTGGAGCCATTCAAGAACAAAGCATTCAAGATGAAGAGACAAGGCCCCGGCAAGAGGAGCTTGCCGGGAAGGCCAACCACGGCACTTCAAGAAACTTGCCGCGATGCACCGCACATCCCGGCAAGGTCCAGTGAGCGACAAGCTTCTGAACTCGACAAGACGACGATCCCGACAAGGTACTCGCCGGGGGCCCGCTGCCACTCTGTACCCACGCTCCAGCGCACCCACCCGCGTGTCGCCATGAGGCTTCCTCAGGGGCGCGTGGCGGGAGCCTGTGCAGCCAGGGGTACGCGGTGGCAAGCGGAGATGAAGAGAAGGCCATTGTGGCAAACGGTGGCGCTCCTAACGGTCACTTTTTGCACTATTTAGGCAACCCAGACGGGCATTCAATGACCTTGTCCCCTGCCGTCAGAGTTAGGTAGGGTACACTGTGTCCACAGTAGCGATAGCTGCACCTACCGCATCCTTTTCCATTTTTACCCTTCTAGTCTACGTTGCCACCTGTCGGTGACCCCTTGAAAGTATAAAAGGAGGCCCAAGCGCAACGTAGAGGGGGGTTCGACTCATTCGAAACATCAGGAACACTCTCACGCTCGGTCTGGCAGCGTCCATCGCTCCTGAGCAAGAATTCAATACGCACAAACAAGCAGCAGTAGGGTTTTACGCATCCGTGCGGCCCGAAGCTGGGTAAAACTGCTCGCGTGTACTGCCTCGATCCGCTCTTTGCGCGGCCTCCGCCCCCCTCCGAACCGAAAGGGGCCCGGTCCCCATAGGTGTTGGTGGATCAGTTTCCCCGACATCTTTGGCGCGCCAGGTAGGGGACGTCGAGATTGTGCGAACCCGATCCGGCGTGCACGCGAGCTAAATCTTCATCGTCTTCATCGACATGCCACCGAAGAAGAAGGATTCGGAGGCAGCTGTTCCGTCTGTGTCGCTTTCACCGCCACCGGAGCAAACGGGTGGTGGAGTGGACGCCGGCGGAAGAATGGGCGTCGACGAGGGAGCCCTCAGTGCGTCCAAGTCCAAGGACAAGGCGGCACAGACCTCGGCGTCCATGCGCGCACCACGCCCCTCTCAGGAGGCGCGGGACCAGCAGCGTCATGGCGTTCGCAGCGCCATACGTCCGCTGGGCCAAGATCAAGCTGGTGGTTCTCGTGGCGCTCAAGACCAACATGCACGTCAACATGCTGGCTCAAGCGAAGTACGGTCGCCTGGACGGGGCACTGCTCCTTCTAACGTGGTTAGGAGTCCGAGCACGCCCCACGCCTTGCACCGTTCACCTCCGCCGCCCACCACTCCAGCAGAAGCCTTGGCGCGAGCTCAACTGCTCCTAGACTATCTTCCGACGGCGGACAAGACCGACGAATGGAGGGCCACTATCCAGAGCCTCATCGGCTTCGCCAACGGCGACACTGCACGGCAACCAAGCACCTCGCTGCCGCGGCAGGACAGCCGGACGCGAGCCGATGGCAACAAGATCGGGGGAGGTGCGACTTCCATGCACTCTCCACTACGAAGGCCAAAATCGCCGACTCGCCGGGTCCACCCCGACAGCGGCTCCACTACGTCGTCGGACCCATGAGCTCGTCGCGACCAGCGCCAAGTTCTCCGTGAACGACAACAAGAAGACGCTCGAACCCGCATCGAGCGCCGAAGAGAAGCGCGACGTCAATCCGACAAGCGCGCTGGGCCCTCTGTTGACATGCATGCGCCAGGGGAACCAGGCGATCTGCCGTACGCGGTAGGTTGTCCTGCGTTCACCCATGAGCTGCGGCAAGTCCAGTGGCCCAGCACAAAGAATTTCAAACCAGACGTACCAGAGAAGTACGACGGCAAGACGCATCCGTCGGAGTTTCTCAGCATCTACACCATCGCGGTGCAGGCTGCCGGGGGACGGGACGACAAGATCCTTGTCAACTACTTCCCGCTGGTACTCAAGCCCAACGTCAGGTCCTGGCTCATGCACTTGCTGGACAATTCCATCTCCTCTTGGGCAGATTTATGCCATCAGTTTGTCGGCGCCTTTACAGGCGGGCACAAGCCACATGGCCAAGAAAGTGATCTTCATCTGCTCGCCCAGAAGGAAGGAGAGCCACTGCGCAAGTACATTCAGAGATTCAGCCATGTACAGCACAACATCCCAGACGTCCACCCCGCCGCGATCATCAGCGCGTTCCATCAGAACATGCGAAACCGAAGGATGAGGGAGGAGATGGCGATGTGTAAGATCAGAGACGTCAGCGAGCTTTACGCCCTGGCCGACAAGTGTGCACGCGCTGAAGAGGGGAGGAGGCTCCCCGGAGAGAGTACAGGAGCAGGAGGACCCGACAGTGAGGATGCCGCCCCGACAAGGAAAGGCCGGCGGCGGAACAACAGAAGGAAAAAGGGCAAGGAAGTGCTAGCTGTCAAGCAGACCGGCAACGGAGGTGGCGCCAAGGAAGCTAAAGCTGGTGGCTCCGACAAGGAGGCCCAGCCTGTGGCGGCCGCCGACAAGCAGGACAGCTCCGGCAAGCAGTATTGTAAGATTCACCGCACCAAGGGTCACGATCTCCAGAACTGCAAGAAAGTCGAACAGCTTGTTGAGCAACAGAAAGCTGAGTACGAGCGGCGCGACAAGGAGAAGGCCCAGGAAGGAACTGGTGGATCCGGCAAGAAACGTCCCGGCCGAGGAGGACGCCGCGGCAAGGCCAAGCAGCGGCAAGGAGACAGACCTCCCCGCGGCCGCGAAGATGATGACGACGATGAAGACATGGATGATGACGAGGCCGACGAGCAGGAATTTCAGAAAGCCACAGAGGTCATGTGCATTGACGGTGGCGCCTCTCTGCATACTTCGCACCGCCAACTCAAGCAGTGGATGCGGGAAGTGAATGCAGCAGAGCCATCCATAGAGTCACGCAAGCCCCTGAAATGGTCCAGCGCACCTATCATCTTCGACATTGAGGACCACCCTGATCGCGTAACTGCGGTCGGGTGTTTGCCGATGTTGGTTTCTCCAACTATCCGCAATCTCAAGGTCACGAAGATGCTAGTTGACGGCGGGGCTGGCTTGAACCTGATATCCTCCGCGGTCCTCCAGAAACTTCAGATCCCTGACAGCGAGCTCGAGGAGACCGGCACATTCCAAGGAATTAGCCCGGGAAGAAGCAAGCCGAAGGGAAAGATCACGTTGCCGGTCACATTTGGCAGCGAGCTGAACTTCAGGACTGAGAGGGTCATGTTTGACGTTGCCGACTTTCCATTACCTTACAATGGAATCCTTGGCCGTCCGGCACTCGCCAAGTTCATGGCAGCATCTCACTATGCGTACAACATACTGAAAATGCCAGGCCCAATAAGTGTCATCTCTGTCCCTGGCGACAAGAAGGATGCTCTTATCTGTGCCGACAAGATCTACCGGGAAGCGGCAGCCGCAGCAGAGCGCAAGACACTTGCCGCTGAAGCTCCCGAAGGGAAGAAGACCAAGTCCGGCAAGAGCTCTGATGCCTACTCCGGCAAGCGCACCTCTTCGGAGTGCTGCGCTACCGTCGAGGACGCACCATCGAGCTCCGCCGGCAAGTGTAAGAAGGCAATGGCAGCTCCACCTGAGACTAAGAAGGTGTCCGCCAAGGAGGATGGCACTGGTGGTACCTTCACCATCAGCGCCACTCTTGACCCCAAATAGGAAAGCGCGCGTGTTGCTTTCCTGCGGACGAATGTCGACGTGTTTGCATGGCAACCGTCTGATATCCCCGGTGTTCCCAGGAAAGTAATCGAGCACCACCTTGTCGTCTGTCCTCATGCGCGGCCCGTCAAGCAGAGAGTCAGGAAGCAGGCAGTGGAGCGCCAAGAATTCATCGCAGAAGAAATCAAGAAGTTGGAAGCAGCAGGCCTTGTCAGAGGAGTGCTCCATCCCACATGGTTGGCCAATCCTGTTGTTGTGCGCAAGGCTAACGGAAAATGGAGACTTTGTATTGACTTCACTGATGTTAATAAAGCTTGTCCCAAAGACCCATTTCCCTTGCCGCGTATTGACCAGATTGTTGACTCCACAGCCGGATGTGATTTGCTTTCATTTCTTGATGCATACTCAGGATACCATCAGATCTTCATGGCAGAAGAGGATGAAGAGAAAACCGCATTTATCACCCCATGTGGCACGTACTGCTTCATACGGATGCCATTCGGTTTGAAGAATGCTAGATCAACATTCGCAAGGATAGTCCACCGTGCTTTTGAGCTGCAAATACACAGAAATGTGGAAGCCTACATGGATGATATAGTGGTGAAGAGCAAAAACAAGGCTACTCTGATTCAAGATCTAGATGAAACTTTTGCAAATCTGCGCAGGATCAACCTCAAGCTCAATCCCGAGAAGTGCGTGTTCGGAGTCCCTTCCGGCAAGCTTCTCGGGTTCTTTGTGTCACAGCGGGGGATTGAAGCCAATCCCGACAAGATCAAAGCCATCGAGCAGATTGAAGCACCAAAGTGCGTCAAGGATGTACGAAAGCTTGCCGGTTGCGTGGCTGCTCTCAGCAGATTTATCTCTAAGTCCGCAGAGCGCGCCTTGCCGTTTTTCAAAATATTGAAAAAGGCAGGTCCGATGAAATGGACTCCAGAAGCAGAGGCCGCGCTACAGGACTTGAAGAGGTACCTGTCCTCCACTCCAATACTTGTCACACCTAAGCCACAAGAGAAGTTGCTGCTATATCTGGCAGCAACCAATCAAGTGGTTAGTGCTGCATTAGTAGCGGAGAGGGAGGCGGACGATGAGCCAGCAACCGCGGCAAGTGAATCCAGCGACAAGCAGGGGGCTTCTCCGACAAGCTCTGGCCCCGACAAAGTTGAGTCTGCGCAGGCATGCAAGGAGGTGCAGAGGAAAATGGTGCAGCGCCCAGTTTACTTTGTCAGTTCCCTTCTACAGGGGGCTAGATCAAGGTATTCTGGCGTACAGAAATTGCTTTTCGGCCTTCTCATGGCCTCGAGAAAGCTGCGCCATTACTTCCAGGCACATGAGATAACAGTTGTCACTCGCTTTCCGTTGAAGAGGATACTGCAAAATCCAGAAGCAACCGGCAGGATTGTCGAGTGGGCACTGGAACTGTCAAGCTTTGGCCTTAAGTTTGAGAGTACTTCCACTATACAGAGCAGAGCGTTGGCAGAATTCATAGCGGAATGGACGCCGACACCAGATGAAGAAACTCCAGAAACAAGCATCCCCGTCAAAGAGGCAAGCAAAGAGTGGCTGATGTACTTTGATGGTGCCTTCTCGCTGCAAGGCGCCGGCGCAGGCGTGCTGCTTATCGCACCCACCGGAGAGCACCTCAAGTACGTAGTTCAGATGCATTTTCCCAAGGAGCAAGCAACGAACAATACCGCAGAGTATGAAGGTTTGCTTGCCGGACTCAGAATCGCGGCAGACCTTGGGATCAACAAGCTCATTGTCAGGGGTGACTCGCAGTTGGTAGTCCGCCAAGTAAACAAAAGCTATCAGAGTCCGTTGATGGAAGCATATGTTGATGAAGTAAGGAAGCTAGAAGCACACTTTGACGGCCTGCAAATGGAACACGTTCCACGAGCTCAAAACGATATTGCTGACGGCCTGTCAAAGTGCGCAGCACTAAAGTTACCTGTGGAACCAGGGATTTTTATGCTCAAGCTGACTCAACCATCCGTAACACCGTCGACTGGACAGAGAAAGAAGAGGAAGTTGGTTTCTGATGACTACTTTCCGGCAGAGCTTCCCGAAGCCGCCGCCAAGAAGGTCCCCAAGATCGACGCCAAGAGTGCTGAGGAGCAGTCTGCTCCGGCGAACCTCTTGGTTTGTTCTGTTGAAGCAGACGCTCCTGACAAGTTTTGCTCCGGCAAGCTTGCCGGGGAATATCACGCTCCGGCCGAACTGCAGGTTCTTGCCGTAGAAGCGGATGTTCCCACAGCAACAGATATGCCTTTAGCCCTTGTTGTCGAGCCGCAAGCTCCAGCATGGGCGCAGCAGATCGTCCGTTTCCTTCAGACAGGAGAGCTTCCCGAAGAGCAAGAAGAAGCGGAAAGAGTAGCCCGGCAGTCAAGTATGTACAAGTTTGTCGACAACACACTGTACAGAATAAGACTCAACGGTGTGAAATTGAAGTGCATTCGCCGGGAAGATGGACAACAGCTGTTGGCAGAGATACATGGAGGCATATGTGGTCACCACATTGGCGCAAGAGCACTTGCCGGCAAAGCATTCCGACAAGGTTTCTTCTGGCCGACAGCCCTCCAGGATGCAACTGCACAAGTAACCAAGTGTGAAGCGTGCCAGTTCCATTCCAAACAGATACACCAGCCAGCTCAAGCTCTCCAGACGATCCCTTTATCCTGGCCATTTTTGGTCTGGGGGCTCGACATCCTCGGCCCCTTTCCCCGAGCTGTCGGGGGCTTTGAGTTCTTGTACGTCGCCATCGACAAGTTCACAAAGTGGCCGGAAGTGGAACTAGTGAGGAAGGTGACATCACAGTCAGCAGCCAAGTTCTTTAGGTCGATTGTTTGCCGTTTCGGGATCCCTAACAGGATCATCACCGACAACGGCACACAATTTACGAGCCGCACCTTCATGCAGTACGTCCAAGATCTTGGCGCCAAGGTCTGCTTCGCTTCTGTTGCTCATCCGAGAAGCAACGGTCAAGCGGAGAGGGCAAATGCTGAAGTGCTGCGAGGCCTCAAGACCAGAACTTTCGACAGGCTGCACAAGTGCGGAAGAAACTGGATCGAGGAGCTGCCGGTGGTTCTTTGGTCGATCAGGACGACGCCAAATCGAGCCACTGGCCAGACACCCTTCGCTCTAGTCTACGGAGCAGAGGCAGTTCTCCCCACGGAACTCGTTTATGGGTCACCTCGAGTGCTCGCTTATGATGAGCTCGAGCAAGAGCAGTTGCGCCAAGATGACGCGCTGCTCCTTGAGGAAGACCATCTTCAGGCTGCTGTGCGAGTCGCTCGCTACCAGTAAGCTTTGCGTCGCTACCATAGCCGCAAAGTTAAAGCCAGGAGCTTCGAGGAAGGCGACCTTGTTCTTCGGCGTGTTCAGTCCGCCAAGAATTCCAACAAGTTGACACCGAAGTGGGAAGGCCCTTATCGGGTGAAACGAGTCACTAGGCCCGGCGCTGTCCGCCTTGAGACCGAAGATGGCATTCCGGTGAGCAACTCCTAGAACATTGAACATCTTCGTAAGTTTTACCCGTAGGGCGCGGTTGCCGGAAGCTTTTCCGGCAACCACCTTTTGTACAAGTCTTGCTGCTGTTGCATGTAATCCTTTGTACAAAGCCGGGCGCAGACCCCGTGCACCAGTAAAGTTCATGTGCCCCGCACATCTTGTCAGTTTTTTATGCTATAATCCTTTTTCGCATATGTTATCTGACACTTTGTGCAGCACCAGACCCCGGTAAGCGATAACGAGCCCAAGGCTCCATATCATTACTTTATTTCTCTGTTTGTTTCTCAAAAGAAGGAAGGTTCCCTCGCCCACAAGGTTTACCAGGGGGGAAGGAGAAGATAATGGTGTGGACCAGGCCGTTCAAGAAAGTTTCTCCTTGCCGGGAAGCAGGCGACAGAAAAGCTAAGTTGCTAAAGTTTGAGCAATCAGTTTTTTAAGTTTTTGAGTTATTTTCCTTGAAAGACCGTGCTTTGTATGGAAAACCTATGCGCGGAGGAACCAACTCGTAGCTAGCTGCGCCCTTACTTTGTTTCGAGTCCGCTCAACAACTTAAGTGAGCTACAACTAGTTGCGACAAGGTTGCTTGTCGATAGCGACCCCGCCAGCAGGCTGCTGAAGTTCTGCACTCAGCGCTCGCGGCAAGGATGCCTGCACTGGCAAGTTTCCCTAGAAAGCGTAGGGCAGAACCATACAAAGCCAAGAGTCGAGTAAAGGAAGTAACACAACAATTTTTTGCCTAAGATAGAGTTATATTACAAAAATAACTTGTCGCGCCTCTAATAAAGTGTTCCCATGACATGACTGGCAGCGACAAGAAAAGAAGAAAACGGACGGCCTAATCTACGCGACCGCCGTCAACCCTTTTGACCTCGTTCACCCTGTCCACAATGGGTGCGACAAGGGCCTTAAGTGCGTCAACATCAGCGTCCGCCGGCAGCCTCTTGAGGACGTTGGTGAGGTTGAGGCCCGGATTGCGGAAGGCCACCTTCACCAGCACCTTCTCCAGAACTCCGGCACAAATCGAGCGTGACTCGTCGGCCAACTGCTTTGGGATCCGTTCCCGGAGTTGCTGGAGCGCCACCGCCACGCCTTTGAAGAACAGAGTGAGCTTGGCGCTGGGTTGGAGGTTCTCGTCGGAGGAGTACCCGAAGCCTTCCACCCCCAATTGCACCAGCTCCTCTTCGATGACTGCAGCAATGTTCACGAGGCCCTCCGTCCAAAGCGCCACAGTATCTCTGAGAAGATTCTGGGTTTCGGCGGCCCTCGCTAGCAGCGCCTCGTTGGCCTTGATGTCCTTCTTCAAGTCTGCCTCCCGTTTCTTGGCGCCGTCCAACGTCTCCGTCAGGGTGGCCAGCTTCAGCTCCAGATCAGCATTGGAATTCTTGGCGGCGCGCAGCTCTTTGCCCTTCTCGGAGAGTTGGCCCTGCAGCTCACCATGGGCAAGGGCGTCCTTCTCGCGCTCCAGCTTGAGCGCGGCAAGCTCTTCGCCACCCACCTTCAGATCAGCCTCCAGCTGCGCCACCTTTACTTCCAATTCCTTCTTGGCGGTCTCGGCAGCCGCAGCCGCATCCTTTGCCTCTTGGAGCGACCCGCCAAGTGCCCGTTCGCGCGCGGCAAGCTCCTCCTCGTGGCTGTCGAGGTTCACTTTCCGCTGAGCCAGCTCACCTTCTCACGCGTACAGCTTCTCGCCGGTGAGCCGCTGCTGCTCTTCAGCTTCGGCCTTCTCGAGGAGGAAGGCCTTCCGCTCTTCAGCAAGCTGCTCCCGCTCCTCTGCCAAGGCCCGGAGAGCTTCCTGGCGGAAACCCCGGAGCTCCTCCGCACGCTTCTTTATATCCACGCTCGCTTTCGCGACGAGCGCTTCCCGGGACTCCAACTTGACTTGACGGGCGCGATAGAGCGCCAGCAGCCTCCGCAGCAGCTGCTCCTCCTCGGGCTCATCACTGCTGCTTCCCGGCGCGTCAACGATCGATAACCCGGCGGAGGCGAGCACCTCCCCATCCAAAACTTCTCCTTCCACCGGCGCCTTGGAGCTTCACACCCAAGGGAGCTTGATGAAGATGCCCTCGCCAGCCTTCAGATAGGCGCCGGGCTGGGGCTCCTCAGAGCCTGACGCTGCGGCAGCGGCGGAGGGATCGGCGGTCGGTGCAGCGCCTGACGCTCCTGCGGCCTCAGGGCCGTCAGTGCGATCGCCAGATCCCCCGCCAGCTTCCTCGGCGGCAGCCTTGGCGGCCTCTTCACTGGCAGGCACATCGGCACCAGCTCCGTCTTCGGCGGCCGCGGCATCATCAGTGTTGCCGCGCGCGTCCTCTCCGCCGCCCGCCTCGATCTCCATCGGATCCGCGGAGGGTGGACCTGACGACCGGAGAAGAATGAGAAGTCAAACAAGCACTCAAGAAGAAAAATCAGCAGAAGAATACAAAGAAAGTTTCGGGCAGGAAGGATTACCTGTGCTGGGATCCGTTGTCATAAGCTCCACCGCCGGCGGATCGTTAGCGCTGTCCCTTGCCGGAGACTCCTCCCTTGCCAGAGGCTCCTCCCTTACCGGAGAACGCTCCCTTGCCGGGGAGTCCGCCCTTGGCGGCGTAGTCGAAGCAGACGACGAGTCGGAGGTGATCACCACGCCCTCCTGATGAAGCTGTTCTGCTCCTGCACAAACAAACCAGTGATCAGACATCAACAAAGGAAAAGAGTAACCACACGCACCCAGAAGCAGAAAGTAAACCATATGCTTACGCTGGGGGCTGCGCTGCGAAGTGATGGCCGGATCCGGCAAGGTGGTCTTGGGCGCGCCTCCTGTCGTCGCAGTGGGCTCGTCCTTGATGATCACCACCTGAGCCTTGGCCCTCTTCGCCGCCCTCTGGGCCAGAGTCCTGAAAAGGGAGAGTCCAGGGTGGGTCAGATCAGATGCAAGACAGGAATGGCAGGTTGAAGAACTACAAGAACAACAAGGGAATATTACTCTTCTTCCTCTTCCTCGTCGGAGCTGAGCACGGAGAGGTCGAAGTTCGGCCCACCTCCGGCACGACGAGGGGAGGGGTGGGATCCCTTGGCCGCTTGGCGGGGACTGCGGCGCCAGCCCGAGATGACCCCGCCCCAGTTTCCACTGCGGCGGGAGGCGCACCCGCGGCAACCGTACTTGCCGCGGCGGAGCGCGTCGCGCGGTGCTGCGGCTGTTGACCAGCTTGCCGCCCTGCTGCGTCCCCGATCCTGCGGAGGCGCCTTCTTGGCTGCACTGGGGGCTGCGTTCCGGGCCCTGTTCCCGGCAAGCTCCCCGGAGATGGCGGGCCGCTCGCACCCTCGGCGGGCTCACTCACCTCGGCGTCGGGCGCGGCAAGCTCTTCTTCGTCTTCAGGCCACTCCCGCTCAGCAAGACTCATCGCCGATGCCGCGTCCGCTTCCTCCACCGTGAACCCAAATTCACCCGCGGCTGCGGCTGCCGCCGCCTCTTCCGCCCTGGTGGCGATGCGTTCCATCTCTTGATCGGTGGTGTCGCGGGTGAGGAGCTTCTTGTCGTCAGCATTGACCGCTACTTCCACTAGGCTGTCGAAGAACTGCTGCACAACGTCTTCGGCAGGCTCTTGCCAAGTTGGAGCGATCCCATGCGAATCACACAACGGCATCATGGCGCAGATGCGGTCGCGCGAGGAGTTGTTGCACAGAGGAACGACGCCTGCCGGCAACCTGAACCACTCGGAATGCTGAGGGTCGTGCTTGAATATCTCCTTGAGTATCCCGTCCAACTCTATGACGGTGAAATTGAAATTGAGGCCTGGGCGCAACCTCATGATATCTGCCGGGCCTCCAAATTCCCAGGCGGGTCTCCCCCTCGCCTGCAGAGGGGCGATGCGCCGGCGAAGGAAATCTGCGCCGACAGCTCCTACAGTCAGCCCGGCAAGCCTGAGACGCAAGATCCGAGTGGTGGCGATCTTCAGCTTGTCGTCGTCCACGGACAGAGCGCTCCAGTCATTGCCACGCACTGCTGGGGCTTGGCGCAGGGCGGTGAATGGCTGCGGGCTCTCTTCTACAACCCAGCACCAATCTGCTCTCCACTCGTCCCACTTGCTGCGGAGCTCCCCCTCCAGATAGGTCTCCTTCTTGCCGGCCCGCGAGATCCAGGCGATCCCGCCGGCAAGAGGTTCCCCTCTCTCGACACGAGGCATAAAGAAATGGCGGAAGAGAGCTACGTTGGGGTGGACTCCGACAAAGTTTTCGCATAGATGGGCGAAAACTGCCATGGTCAGAACGGCGTTGGGGGTGAAGTCAAGGAGGTGGAGTCCATAGGTGTTCATGACGTCGCAAAAGAAATCAGAGAATGGCGGGCAGAGCCCGCAGTAGAAGAACACGGCGAAGAAAGGATATCCGCCAACTGGAGCTGCTTGCGAGGCGACGGCGGAGAGTACCTTCGTGCGCGGATGCGCCCGCGTCTCCGCCGACCAGAAGAGATAGTACCACTCCCTCAGCTCCTTCGCGGAGAGCTCGGGGGGGGGGGAAGTGGCCCGCTCCTTCCGCAGCGCCTCAAGCCGCTGTGCTTCGGTCGACTTCACAGCTTTCGCGGCCGCGGCCTTCGTGGCCTTCCCCTTCCCGGGCTTCGGAGGCATGGCGGAGGCGGTGGGGGAGATCGACGGCGCTGGTGGCGGCGGCAGCGACGGGGGCGGAGCGCTGCCCTCTTTCAACTCTGGAAACAGAGGAGGGCGGCGGAGATTTCTGAGATTGCAGCAGCGAAGGGCGAAGGTGGGGGAAATGCCCCTGTTTCCCCTGCTTATAAAGAGGGACGGGGCGGACATTTCGGCCTTCCAAATAAACAACCACCCACGATCTCTCCCACGACTCCGCGATTGACGCGTGCCGTTACGGGGGGCGCGGTGGATACGGAGTTAGATTCGGCATAACCCAGGCTCCGCGTGTGCCCGTGCCCTGTTTTGGGCCTGGCCCAACAGCGCTCGGCACCGTGTGTGGCCCAGGCCCGGGGGCTCCTGTCGGTGTACTAGAGTAGGGGTACCCTAGTATCCCGAACTTGTGCACGGGCAGTTGCAGCGCCGCGCGGCAAGGCTTGCCGGACGACCGCCAGAGTCCTCCGTGGGTTCCTTTGGAGCCATTCAAGAACAAAGCATTCAAGATGAAGAGACAAGGCCCCGGCAAGAGGAGCTTGCCGGGAAGGCCAACCACGACACTTCAAGAAACTTGCCGCGATGCACCGCACGTCCCGGCAAGGTCCGGTGAGCGACAAGCTTCTGAACTCGACAAGACGACGATCCCGACAAGGTACTCGCCGGGGGCCCGCTGCCACTCTGTACCCATGCTCCAACGCACCCACCCGCGTGTCGCCATGAGGCTTCCTCAGGGGCGTGTGGCGGGAGCCTGTGCAGCCAGGGGTACGCGGTGGCAAGCGGAGATGAAGAGAAGGTCATCGTGGCAAACGGTGGCGCTCCTAACGGTCACTTTTTGCACTATTTAGGCAACCCAGACGGGCATTCAATGACCTTGTCCCCTGCCGTCAGAGTTAGGTAGGGTACACTGTGTCCACAGTAGCGATAGCTGCACCTACCGCATCCTTTTCCATTTTTACCCTTCTAGTCTACGTTGCCACCTGTCGGTGACCCCTTGGAAGTATAAAAGGAGGCCCAAGCGCAACGTAGAGGGGGGTTCGGCTCATTCGAAACATCAGGAACACTCTCACGCTCGGTCTGGCAGCGTCCATCGCTCCTGAGCAAGAATTCAATACACACAAACAAGCAGCAGTAGGGTTTTACGCATCCGTGCGGCCCGAAGCTGGGTAAAACTGCTCGCGTGTACTGCCTCGATCCGCTCTTTGCGCGGCCTCCGCCCCCCTCCGAACCGAAAGGGGCCCGGTCCCCATAGGTGTTGGTGGATCAGTTTCCCCGACAAGTGGGAATAACTTTTAAAATTCCAATTTTTTACTTTTTTTGGAAACAAGAACACTAATTGAACTTTTCAAATGTTTCAAAAAGTGCAAACATTTTTAAAATCCACATACACATTTTCAAAAAGAAATATTTTTAATATCTGAACAAATTTTGAAAATATTTTTTTATTTATGAAAACACGAACGGAAAAAGTGGGAAAAAGAAATGAAAAAGAAATGAAAAAAGAAAAAGAAAAGGATGAGAAAAGATAATGGAAAAAAGAAGAAAGGAGAAACGAAAAAAAATCAATTCAAAAAATCTCTTAGTTTCTTTTAGTGGTAGGAACCTCATAGTAGATTTCCCAAACCAGAAAAGGTTTCCAAAATTGAAAGTCGATTGTTGTAATGGCCGGCGCAATTCGATCATTGTTGTGCGATAGGTCGACAATGTGACGTAGAACATGCCAGATTGGATTTTACGCAATGCTCCTCGGGTTGGGTTTGCAGCCCAGTTGAGCTTCCTGGGCCGGCCGGCATCCTCATTGATTGCGAAATCACTAGTTAAGGAGTAATTCTTGCAAAGGTCACTCCCGCCTTCCCAGGTTGCGACAAGTGTCGCACTGCATGTGCGCCACTTGTCACAACCTAGGAGTTTTCCTGTTTTTGTATATTTGTTTATTCAAAACGCTTTATCTCTCAAACCGTGCATCCAAATCTCGAGCCGTTTTCACCAGTAGATTCCTCGCGTCAAAATTTTCAAAACTAGATATGATGTTGATAGATTTTGTTGAACTTTTTTCACTAAAAATCAGACGAAAAACCCTGAGCAGGAAGCACGTTTTTTCCCTTTTCGAAAGACACGGTTGTGCCTCTCGTGGAAGCTAATCCGTGCCTCCACGAGAAGTAAGTCAGTGCTTCTTGTAGTAGAAAAAAAAGAAAACATGTCTTTTTCACTTTGCAAGAGGCACGGTCGTGCCTCTCGTGTAAGCAAATTCATGCCTCCATGAGAAGTAAATATGTGCCTCTCACGGAAGAAAAAAATGCGTTTTGTTTTGAGGCACGCGCGAAAGCAAATTCATGCCTCCACAAGAAGTAAATTTGTGCCTCTCTTGGTAGGAAAAAAAGAGAAGAAAACATGGTTTTCCTATTCGCGAGAGGCATAGTCGTGCCTCTCATGGAAGCAAATATGTGCCTTCATAGAAGTAAATATGTGTCTCTCCCAGAAGGAAAAAAAGAAGAAAAAAGCATATTTTTTCTTTTCCGATAGGCATGTCCATGCCTCTTGCGGAAACAAATTTGTGCCTACATGAGAAGTAAAGTCGTGCCTCTCGTGAAAGGAAAAAACGTGTTTATTCCTTTTTCGAGAGGCACGATTGTGCCTCTCATGAAAGCAAATCCTTGCTTCCACGAGAAGTAAATATATGCCTCTCGCGGAAGAAAAATAAATAAAACACGTTTTTCACGTCAAACTGTTTTTCAATATATTTTTTCAAAACCTAAGAAAAACTGGGGGGAAATAGAAAAGCCGAAAACCCCCAAAAAATCATTTAAAATCCAAAAACGCGTACAGGAAGATAGAAAAGCAAAATCCAGAGAGAGTGTCCAGAGCACGACGTGTGACGGCAGTTGGCCCTTGCATGGACTCCCCAAGGAGTACTCCTTAATTAGGCATTCCAATTGATTGCAGTTGATGAAGTAGATTGCCTCAAAAAGAAAAGTTGTCCAAGATGATGTAGATGCAAAAATAACTAATTTATACATCTTCGAGGCCTAAAAATCCATCTCTAACAGATGATGCAGATGCAAAAAAATACACCATCTCCTCCAAAATATGTAAAATACAACACCTGAAGACGAAAATTTGCATCTCCACCTCGAGGAGATGTAAAACATCCGGTCGCGTGCCAACCGCCCAACTGCCTTCATTTTCATTCTACCTCGCCCGCCTGCCTCCTGCCCGCCATTCTCCGTCGCAGCCGCTGCCGGCGCGATCACCTTCCCCAATCCCACCTTCGCCTTCATGCTACCGTCGTGGCGGCGACATCAACGAAGAAGCAGCGGGCCGGCAAACCCCGTGGTGGAGGCGTGAAGCGACCGGTGTGGTGCAACCCGACGACGAACCCATCTCGAGCGGCCAAACATTTGAAGTCGGTCGTGGCTGCATCGGTCGATTCGCTCCCACTGGCGGCCGTGGAGTCCGCATCCGGTCAAGGAACCCCTCCTCCACATCCGTCGCCGCCGCTGGCCATGGAGGAAGATGTGGTCACGCCCACAACCACCGCATCCAACGTGTTCTACAAAGTGTCGCAATGTTAAAAAATATTTTTCCTCGTGTTTGTTCTTTTAATTTCTGACACGAATAGAATGCATGGTTGATTACGTGTAAGTGCATTTGTACTCTTGATGATGAAGCTTTCATGTGCGCAACAAATGTGTCAAATGATGATTATTTCTCTCAAGAGTATGCATCACAAGAATATGGTACTCAATTTGATGATGATAATCTCGACATGGACGAAGAGGGCTTCGTTGTGAAGGAAAGAACCACAAAGGTGTATGTCAAGCTTTGTCGCGATGAAATGATCATGAAGAAGCAAATGCTTATGAGAAGCATGATAGGAGGTGCCATAGTTGGAATGAGAGAAGGAATGGGAGGTGCCATGGGTGGAAAGGGCGGCTACATGAACATGATGGGAGGTGCCATGAATGGTGCATTTGGTGGCAACACTGGAGGTGACTTTGGTGGAAACATGGATGGTGGCTTTGGTGGAATGGTTGGTGGCTTTGGTGGAAACATGGGCGGCATGGGAGGTGGCTTCGGTGACAACATGAGTGCCACAAGAGGTGGCTTTTGGTTGCAACATAAGAGGCATGGGAGGTGGCTTCGGCGGCAACATCAGTGGTATGGGAGGTGGCTTTGGTGCAAACATGAACAGCATGAGAGGTGGCAATGAAGGTCTTCCGACGGAGGTCGCGGCATTGAGACTTCAACGCATGAAAATGTCGACAAAGAAGCCATTGATGATGATGAAGCCACCGTCCATAATGTGACTAGTGACAAAGGAGATGATGAGAGGTGATATATTTGATGTTATGTTTATGTGCATTTTAATTTGTTGGACCAAGAACTTTGTTTGAGATGATTGATACGTCTCCAACGTATCTATAATTTATAAAGTATTAATGTTGTTATATTACCATTCTTGGATGTTTTACAGTCATTTTATAGCAACTTTATATCATTTTTTGGGACTGACCTATTGACCCAGTGCCCAGTGCCAGTTGTTGTTTTTTGCTTCTTTCTTACATAGCAGATAATCAATATCAAACGGAGTCCAAACACCACGAATTTTTTGTGGATTTTTTATGGACCAGAAGACATCCAGTGGGCTAGAGAAGCACCTGGGGGTGCCCCGAGCAGGGCACAACCCACCAGGGCACGCCCAGGTGGGTTGTGCCCACCTCGGTGGCCTCCCGCACCCCCTCTTTGCCCTATAAATCACCAAATATTTCAAAAACCCTCGTGGTAACCCTAGATCAAAAGTTCCGCCACCACAAGGCTCTATAGCCACAAGAAAACAATCTAGACCCCGTTCCGGCACCCTGCCGGAGGGGGGAATCATCACCGGTGGCCATCTTCATCATCTCGGGGGCCACCACGATGAGGAGGGAGTAGTCCACCCTCGGGGCTGAGGGTTTGTACCAGTAGCTATGTGTTTAATCTCTCTCTCTCTCTCTCTCTCGTGTTCTTGAGATGGCACGATCTTGATGTATCGCGGGCTTTGTTAATATAGTTGGATCATATGGTGTTTTCCCCTCTCTATCTTGTTGTGATGAATTGAGTTTTCCCTTTGAGATTTCATTTTATCGGATTGAATAATTTTATGGATTTGAGAGCACTTGATATATGTCTTGCATATGGATACTCGTGGTGACAATGGGGTATCATATTGATTCACTTGATATATGTTTTGGCACTAAACTCACGGATTCCCGAGGTGATCGACATTGGGGTAATCTACGCATAGGGGTTGATGCATGTTCTTGTCTTTGTTTCTTTGGTAGAAATCTTGGGGCACTCTTTGAGGTTCTTTGTGTTGGATTGAGTATTATGAATCTGAAATTATTTGGTGTTATTTTAGTATGAACTCTTGGATAGATCGATCGGAAAGAATAGCTTCCAGGTGGTTTCGTACCCTACAAATAATTTCTTCTTATGTTCTCCGCTAGATAGGAACTTCGGAGTGATTCTTCATCGCACTTTGAGGGGTGGTTATATGATCCAATTATATTAGCACTATTGAGAGATTGCGCTAGCGAAAGTACGGACCCTAGGCCTCATTTTCAAGCATTGCAATACCGTTTTTGTGCCCGTTTACTATTTTCTACCTTGCTGTTTTTATTTATTCATATTATAAAAATATATTTCTACCATCCGTATTACACTTTTATCACCATCTCTTTGCCAAACTAGTGCACCTATACAAATTACCATTGTATTTGGTGTGTTGGGGACACAAGAGACTCTTTGTTATTTGGTTGCAGGGTTGTTTGAGAGAGACCATCTTCATCTTACGCCTCCCATGGATTGATAAACCTTAGGTCATCCACTTGAGGGAAAATTGCTACTGTCCTACAAAACTCTGCACTTGGAGGCCCAACACAAGTCTACAAGAACAAGTTGCGTAGTAGACATCAAGCTCTTTTCTGGCACCGTTTGCCGGGGAGGTGAGTGCATGAAGGTATATCTTTCGATATTGCAATTGAATTCTTTAGTTTCTTGTTTTATCACTAGTTTGATTTATAAAAATAAAAGTACAAAAAAATGGAATTGAGGTTGCATCATATTATTCATCTTTATAATGTCTTTCGTGAAAATGATGGAAAGGAAAATTATGCTCAATTGTTAGAAGAAGAAGTCAATAAAATGTTTGGCACAAAATATTTGAATGATGAGCATGATTTCAATGTTGTTGGTATGAATGCTTTGAGTATCCATGATGCTAATGATATGCAAAGCCATAAGCTTGGGGATGCTATATTTGATGAAGATGATATTTTTAGTCCCCCAAGTTTTGATGAGAAAATTTATTATGATGATTGCATGCCTCCTATCTATGATGATTATGGTGATGACATATATGTTATAGAGAATAATTATAACCATGAAACTTGTCATCATGATTTTAATTTTCAATCACATGATAGTTATTTTGGTGAGTTTGCTCCCACTACTATGAATGAGAATAAATTTGCTTATGTGGAGAGTAAGAAAATTTCTATGCTTATGCATCATGAAAAGAGTGCTTTATCTAATAGTTATATTGTTGAATCCATTCATGATGCTACTAAAAATTATTATGAGAGAGGAACATATGCTTTTACATATTGCAAAAATATCAAGTTTCCCCTCTATGTATTGAAAATCTTGAAGTTATGCTTGTTTTGCCTTCCTATGCTAGTTGATTCTTGTCCCCATAAATTGTTTTATCATAAAATCCCTATGCATAGGAAGTGGGTTAGAATTAAATGTTCTTTCCATGTTCTTCATTATGCTCTCTTTGTGTTTAAATTCTTATGTTTTATGTGAGCATCATTGAAATCATCATGCCTAGCTTAAAAGGCATTAAACAAAAGCGCTTGTTGGGAGACAACCCAACTCTCTTACCTACTGTTTTTGTGTGTTCACATGATTAGGCTACTATAGTAATCATGTTTTGTAGCTTTCGTTTTAATAAAGTGCCAAGTAAGACATTTGGGATGGTCTATGGTGATAGTTGATTTGATCTTGCTGAAAAACAGAAACTTTTGCGCTCGGGAAAATAATTATCATTTTTAACAAAAGCGTGATAAAATACTGATTACTTTTTTAAAAAGATTAATAGACAAATTTCCCAGGCTGTCCTAATTTTTCAGAATTTTTGGAGTAGCAGAAGTATGGTTGGAGTACATATTACTACAGACTGTTCTGTTTTTGGCAGATTCTGTTTTCAATGCATAGTCTGCTTGTTTCCTAGTTTCTATGGCTTATATTGCTCAATATAAATTATGGAAATGATATGCTACAGTAGGAATTGTGTGGAAACAATCATGAATCTTGTCTTTGACAGTACCAAAAGTGAATGGTTTGCTCTTTATCATACTGACCTATCTCACGAAGTTCCGTTAAGTTTTGTGTGATTGAAGTTTTCAAGTTTTCGTGAGACATCGATATGAGGAGAATAAGGAGTGACAAGACCCTAAGATTGGGGATTCCCAAGGCAACTCAAGTTAATATCCAAGGAAGATCCAAGCAACTAAGCGTGGGGATGCCCCGGAAGGCATCCCCTCTTTCGTCTCCAACAATATGTGTAATCTCACTTGAGGCTATATTTTTATTCGTCACGTGATATGAGTTTTACTTGGAGTGTCATTTTATTTTGCTAGGATTTTCTTTATGTTATTTATAATAATATTTTTCATCTTTATTTTCAATAAAAGTGTCAAGGATAGCCTTTACTATGCTTATTTTGCAAGTCTACAAGTTGCTGTTTCAAAACAGAAAGCTTATCGTTGTTGCAAAAATTCCCTAGAAAAGTCAGAATGTGATAAAATGTTGAAACTTTCTGAAAAATAAGCTCTGATAAATTTTATACAGTGTGTTAAATTTTAAGAATTTTTGGAGTTAAAGAAGTATTGATACTCTTGCATTCTTTACAGACTGTACTGTTTTGGTAGATTTTTGGAGTTAAGAATTTTATTTTGCAATCTTTACTTTCAATCTACAACATAAAAATATCAAAAATATTTATCTTATTATCATTATCTCTATCAGATCTCACTCTTGCAAGTGGCCGTGAAGGGATTGACAACCCCTTTATCACGTTGGTTGCTGATACGTCTCCAACGTATCTATAATTTTTGATAGCTCCATGCTATTATATTATCTATTTTGGATGTTAATGGGCTTTATTTTACACTTTTATATCATTTTTGGGACTAACCTACTAATCGGAGGCCCAGCCCAAATTGCTGTTGTTTGCCTATTTTAGGGTTTCGAAGAAAAGGAATATCAAACGGAGTCCAAATGGAATGAAACCTTCGGGAACATGATTTTCTCAACAAACATGATCCAGGAGACCTAGAGTGGCCGTCAAGAAACAAGGGAGGAAGGCACGAGGCAGGGGCGCGCCTACCCCACTGGGTGCACCCTCCACCCTCGTGGGCCCTCCGTTGCTCCATCGGCGTACTTCTTCCTCCTGTATATATCCACATACCCCCCAAACCTCCAGGAGCACCATGAAAACCTAATTCCACCACTGCAACCTTCTGTACTCGAGAGATCCCATCTCGGGGCCTTTTCCGGAGCTCCGTCGGAGGGGGCATTGATCACGGAGGGCCTCTACATCAACTCCATGGCCTCTCCGGTGATGTGTGAGTAGTTTACTGCAGACCTACGGGTCCATAGTTATTAGCTAGATGGCTTCTTCTCTCTCTTTGGATCTCAATACAAAGTTCTCCTCGATTTTCTTGGAGATCTACTCGATGTAATCTTCTTTTGCGGTGTGTTTGTCGAGATCCGATGAATTGTGGGGTTATGATCCAGATTATCTATGAACAATATTTGATTGTCCTCTGAATTCTTTTATGTATGATTGGTTTATCTTTGCAAGTCTCTTGGAATTATCAGTTTGGTTTGGCCTACTAGATTGATCTTTCTTGCAATGGGAGAAGTCCTTAGCTTTGGGTTCAATCTTGCAGTGTTTGATCCCAGTGACAGAAAGGGAACCGATACGTATTGTATTGTTGCCATCGAGGATAAAAAGATGGGGTTTATATCATATTGCAAAAGTTTATCCCTCTACATCATGTCATCTTCCTTAAAGCATTACTCTGTTCTCTTGAACTTAATACTCTAGATGCTTGCTGGATAGCGGTCGATGTGTGGAGTAATAGTAGTAGATGCAGGCAGGAGTCGGTCTACTTGTATCGATGTGATGCCTATATTCATGATCATACCTAGATATTCTCATAACTATGCTCAATTCTATCAAGTGCTCGACAGTAATTTGTTTACCCACCGTAATACTTATGCTCTTGAGATAAGCCACTAGTGAAACCTATGGCCCCCGGGTCTATTTTCCATCATACAAGTTTCTAATCTATTTTATTTTGCAATCTTCACTTTCATTATATATCATAAAAAATACCAAGAATATTTATCTTTTTATCATTATCTCTATCAGATCTCACTCTTGCAAGTAGCCGTGAAGGGATTGACAACCCCTTCACCGCGTTGGTTGCTGATACGTCTCCAACGTATCTATAATTTTTGATTGCTCCATGCTATTATATTATCTATTTTGGATGTTAATGGGCTTTATTTTACACTTCTATATCATTTTTGGGACTAACCTACTAATCGGAGGCCCAGCCCAAATTGCTGTTTTTTTGCCTATTTTAGGGTTTCGAAGAAAAGGAATATCAAACGGAGTCCAAATGGAATGAAACCTTCGGGAATGTGATTTTCTCAACAAACGTGATCCTTGAGACTTGGAGTGGCCGTCAAGAAACAAGGGAGGAAGGCACGAGGCAGGGGGGGCGCGCCTACCCCCTGGGCGCGCCCTCCACCCTCGTGGGCCCTCCGTTGCTCCACCGATGTACTTCTTCCTCCTATATATATCCATGTACCCTACAAACATCCAGGAGCACCACGCAATCCTAATTCCGCCGCAACCTTCTGTACTCAAGAGATCCCATCTCGGGGCCTTTTCCGGAGCTCCGCCGGGGGGGGGGGCATTGATCACGGAGGGCCTCTACATCAACTCCATGGCCTCTCCGGTAATGTGTGAGTAGTTTACTTCAGACCTACGGGTCCATAGTTATTAGCTATATGGATTCTTCTCTCTCTTTGGATCTCAATACAAAGTTCTCCTCAATCTTCTTGGAGATCTATTTGATGTAATCTTCTTTTGCGGTGTGTTTGTCGAGATCCGATGAATTGTGGGTTTATGATCAAGTTTTATCTATGAACAATATTTGATTCTCCTTTTAATTCTTTTATGTATGATTGGTTTATCTTTGCAAGTCTCTTCAAATTATCAGTTTGGTTTGGCCTATTAGATTGATCTTTCTTGCAATGGAAGAAGTGCTTAGCTTTGGGTTCAATCTTGCGGTGCTCGATCCCAGTGACAGAAAGGGAACCAACACGTATTATATTGTTGCCATCGAGGATGAAAAGATGGGGTTTATATCATATTGCATGAGTTTATCCCTCTACATCGTGTCATCTTACTTAAAGCATTACTCTGTTCTTAAGAACTTAATACTCTAGATGCATGCTGGATAGAGGTCGATGTGTGGAGTAATAGTAGTAGATGCAAAATCGTTTCAGTCTACTTGTCGCGGACGTGATGCATATATACATGATCATACCTAGATATTCTCATAACTATGCTCAATTCTATCAATTGCTCGGCAGTAATTTGTTTACCCACCGTAATACTTATGCTCTTGAGAGAAGCCCTTAGTGAAACCTATGGCCCCGGGTCTATCTTCCATCATATTAATCTTCCAACACTTAGTTATTTCTTTTGTCATTTATTTTACTTTGCATCTTTGTTTCTCTTTATCATAAAAATACCAAAAACATTATCTTATCATATCTATCAAATCTCACTCTCGTAAGTGACCGTGAAGGGATTGACAACCCCTTTATCGCGTTGGTTGCGAGGTTCTTATTTGTTTGTGTAGGTGTGTGGGACTTGAGCATGATCTCCTACTGGATTGATACCTTGGTTCTTAAAAACTGAGGGAAATACTTACGCTACTTTACTGCATCAGCCTATCCTCTTCAAAGGGAAAACCAATGCGGTGCTCAAGAGGTAGCATGGGCCCTGATACGTCTCCAACGTATCTATAATTTATGAAGTATTCATGCTATTATATTATATGTTTTGGATGTTTATGGGATTTATTATACACTTTTACATCATTTTTGGGACTAACCTATTAACCCAGTGCAAAGTGCCAGTTTCTCTTTTTTCCTTGTTTTAGAGTATGCAGAAAAGGAAAATCAAACAGAGTCCAATTGACCTGAAACTTCACGAAACTATGTCCTATTGCATGAGTTTATCCCTCTACATCATATTGCATGAGTTTATCCCTCTACATCATGTCATCTTCCTTAAAGCATTACTCTGTTCTCTTGAACTTAGTACTCTAGATGCATGCTGGATAGCGGTAGATGTGTGGAGTAATAGTAGTAGATGCAGGAAGGAGTCGGTCTACTTGTCTCGGACGTGATGCCTATATACATGATCATACCTAGATATTCTCATTACTATGCTCAGTTCTATCAATTGCTAGACAGTAATTCGTTTACCCACCGTAATACTTATGCTCTTGAGAGAAGCCACTAGTGAAACCTATGGCCCCCGGGTCTATCTTCCATCATATTAATCTTCCAATACTTATTTATTACTTTTGCCTTTATTTTACTTTGCATCTTTATTTCTCTTTATCATAAAAATACCAAAAATATTATCTTATCATATCTATCAGATCTCACTCTCATAAGTGACCAAGAAGGGCTTGACAACCCCTTTATCATGTTGGTTGCGAGTTTCTTATTTGTTTTTGTAGGTGCGTGGGACTTGTGCGTGATCTCCTACTGGATTGATACCTTGGTTCTCAAAAACTGAGGGTAATACTTACGCTGCTTTACTGCATCACCCTTTCCTCTTCAAGGGAAACCTACGCAGTGCTCAAGAGGTAGCAAGAAGGATTTCTGGTGCCGTTGCTGGGGAGATTTGCGCCAAGTCAAGTCAAGATTTGACTCCAACAACGAGTCATTTCTGGCGCCATTACCAAATCAAAATATACCAAGTACCCATCACAAACTCTTATCCCTCGCATTACATTATTTGCCATTTGCCTCTCGTTTTCCTCTCCCCCACTTCACCCTTGCCATTTTATTTGCCCTCTTTTCCTCTCTCCCTCTCTCTCTGTTCCCCTTCTCTTTTTTCTATTTGCCCTTTTGCCCGCTTCTTGATTGCTTGTGTGTTGGATTGCTTACTTGTCACGATGACTATCGGTGTCAAAACCGGCGGATCTCGGGTAGGGGGTCCCGAACTGTGCGTCTAAGGCAGATGGTAACAGGAAGCAGGGGACACGATGTTTTACCCAGGTTTGGGCCCTCTTGATGGAGGTAATACCCTACGTCCTGCTTGATTGTTCTTGATGATATGAGTATTACAAGAGTTGATCTACCATGAGATCGTAGAGGCTAAACCCTAGAAGCTAGCCTATGGTATGATTGTATGTTGTCCTACGGACTAAACCCTCCGGTTTATATAGACACCGGAGGGGGCTAGAGTTACACAAGGTCGGTTACAAGGGAGGAGATCAACATATCCGTATTGCCTAGCTTGCCTTCCACGCCAAGAAGAGTCCCATCCGGACACGGGACGAAGTCTTCAATCTTGTATCTTCATAGTCCAACAGTCCGGCCAAAGGATATAGTCCAGTTGTCCGAAGACCCCCTAATCCAGGACTCCCTCAGTAGCCCCTGAACCAGGCTTCAATGACGACGAGTCCGGTGCACAGTATTGTCTTTGCTATGTCTTGAGCTTGCATTGGTTTTCCCCGAAGAGGAAGGGATGATGCATCAGAGTAGCATAAGTATTTCCCTTAGTTTTTGAGAACCAAGGTATCAATCCAGTAGGAGGCCACGCTCAAGCCCCTCGTACCTGCACAAAGTGATAGCTACTCGCAACCAACGCGATTAGGGGTTGTCAATCCCTTCACGGTCACTTACGAGAGTGAGATCTGATAGATATAATATTTTTGGTATTTTTGGTATAAAGATGCAAAGTAAAAAGTAAAAGAAAAGTAAAAAGCAAAGCAAGATTAAAGTAATGGAGATTGATATGATGAGAATAGACCCGGGGGCCATAGGTTTCACTAGTGGCTTCTCTCAAGAGCATAAGTATTCTACGGTGGGTGAACAAATTATTGTTGAGCAATTGATAGAATTGAGCATAGTTATGAGAATATCTAGGCATGATCATGTATATAGGCATCACGTCCGTGACAAGTAGATCGAAACGATTCTGCATCTACTACTATTACTCCACTCATCGACCGCTATCCAGCATGCATCTAGAGTATTAAGTTAAAAACAGAGTAACGCCTTAAGCAAGATGACATGATGTAGAGAGATAAATTCATGCAATATGAAATAAACCCCATCTTGTTATCCTCGATGGCAACGATGCAATACGTGCCTTGTTGCCCCTTCTGTCACTGGGTAAGGACACCGCAAGATCGAACCCAAAGCTAAGCACTTCTCCCATGGCAAGAACTACCAATCTAGTTGGCCAAACCAAACGGATAATTCGAAGAGACTTGCAAAGATAACAAATCATACATAAAAGAATTCAGAGAAGATTCAAATATTATTCATAGATAGACTTGATCATAAACCCACAATTCATCGGTCTCAACAAACACACCGCAAAAAGAAGATTGCATCGAATAGATCTCCACAAGAGAGGGGGAGAACTTTGTATTGAGATTCAAAGAGAGAGAAGAAGCCTCTAGCTACTAACTATGGACCCGAAGGTCTGAGGTAAACTACTCACACTTCATCGAGGGGCTAGGATGATGTAGAAGCCCTCTGTGATGACGGCCCTCTTTCGGCAGAGCTCCGAAACAGGCCCCAAGATGGGATCTCGTGGACACAGAAAGTTGCAGCGGTGGAATTAGTTTTTTTGGCTTCTGTTCTGATCGTTTGGGGGTACGTGTGTATATATAGGAGGAAGGAGTACGTCGATGGAGCACCGAGGGGCCCACGAGGAAGGGGGCGCGCCCTAGGGGGGGCGCCCCCCACCCTCGTGACCTCCTCTTTGACCCCCTGGAGTAGGGTCCAAGTCTCCTGGAACACGTTCGGTGATAAAATCACGTTCCCGAAGATTTTATTCCGTTTGGACTCCATTTGATATTCTGTTTATCCGAAACACTAAAATAGGCAAAAAAACAGCAATTCTGGGCTGGGCCTCCGGTTAATAGGTTAGTCCCAAAAATAATATACAAGTGGAAAATAAAGACCAATATAGTCCAAAATAGTAGATAATATAGCATGGAGGAATCAAAAATTATAGATACGTTGGAGACGTATCAGGCATCCCCAAGCTTAATTCTTGCTCATCCTCGAGTAGGTAAATGATAAAAAGAGAATTTTTGATGCGGAGTGCTACTTGGCATAATTTCAATGCAAATCTTCTTAATTGTGGTATGAATATTCAGATTAGAAAGATTCAAGACAAAAGTTTATATTGACATAAAAATAATAATACTTCAAGCATACTAACAAAGCAATTATGTCTTCTCGAAATAACATGGAAAAAGAAAGTTATCCCTACAAAATCATATAGTCTGGCTATGCTCCATCTTCACCACACAAAGTATTTAAATCATGCACAACCCCGATGACAAGCCAAGCAATTGTTTCATACTCTAACTTTTTCAATCTTCACGCAATACATGAGCGTGAGCCATGGATATAGCACTATAGGTGGAATAGAATGGTGGTTGTGGAGAAGACAAAAAGGAGGGGAAGATAGTCTCACATCAACTAGGCGTATCAACGGGCTATGGATATGCCCATCAATAGATATCAATGTGAGTGAGTAGGGATTGCCATGCAACGGATGCACTAGAGCTATAAATGTATGGAAGCTCAACAAAAGAAACTAGTGGGTGTGCATCCAACTTGCTTGCTCATGAAGACCTAGGGAAATTTGAGGAAGCCCATCATTGGAATATACAAGCCAAGTTCTATAATGTAAAATTCCCACTAGTATATGAAAGTGACAACATATGAGACTCTCTATATGAAGAACATGGTGCTACTTTGAAGCACAATATATGAGACTCGTTATATCATGGTGCTACTTTGAAGCACAAGTGTGGAAAAACGGATAGTAGCATTGCCCCTTTTTTGGGACTTCTTTTTTTTTCTTTGGCCTTTCTCTCTTTTTTTTGGGACAATGCTCTATTGAATGATAATCATCACACTTTTATTTATTTACAACTCAATGATTACAACTCGATTCTAAAATAAAGTATGACTCTATATGGATGCCTCCGGCGGTGTACCGGGATATGCAATGAATCAAGAGTGACAAGTATGAAGAAATTATGAACGGTGGCTTTGCCACAAATACTATGTCAACTACATGATCATGCTAAGCAATATGACAATGATGAATGTGTCATGATGAACTAGATGGTGGAAAGTTGCATGGCAATATATCTCAGAATGGCTATGGAAATGTCATAATAGGTAGGTATGGTGGCTGTTTTGAGGAAGGTATATGGTAGGTGTATGATACTGGCGAAAGGTGCGCGGTATTAGAGAGGCTAGCAAAGGTGGAAGGTTGAGAGTGTGTATAATCCATGGACTCAACATTAGTCATAAAGAACTCATATACTTATTGCAAAAATCTACAAGTTATCAAAGCAAAGTATTATGCGGATGCTCCTAGGGGCATAGATTGGTAGGAAAAGACCATCGCTCATCCCCGACCACCACTCATAAGGAAGAAAATCAATAAATAAATCATGCTCCGACTTCGTCACATAACGGTTCACCATATGTGCATGCTACGGGAATCACAAACTTTAACACAAGTATTCTTTAAATTCACAACTACTCAACTAGCATGACTTTAATATTATCACCTCCATATCTCAAAACAATTATCATGCTTCAATCTTTTCTTAGTATTCAACACACTCAAAAGAAAGTTCCACAAATCTTGAATACCAAGCATATTATTATTAAGAAAATTAGCATGCTATTAAGAGACTCTCAAAATAATTTAAGTGAAGCATGAGAGATCAATAGTTTCTTTAAAACAAATCCACCATCGTGCTCTAAAAGATCTAAGTGAAGCACATCGAGCAAAATTATAACGCTCAAAAGATATAAGTGAATGTCACACCCTGCATTTTGTAACATGTCATTTGCATTAATAAAGCGCAAAAATTTGGACCAACAAAAACTTTTGCATTATTTGGCTTTTATTTTGGGGTTGGATTTCTCTGTGTGGTTTTTCAAGTGCTCTTTAAAGTCAACTACTCCACCTTCTGTACTTCATCTCCTTGCCCCAAACTTCTTCCGAATGATCATGCCATGTGTATAGTGCAATATAGTTTTTCCTACAAAAATAATTTGGCCAAATAGTATTTTCAAAAAATTAGTTTTCCAAAAACCCCTGAATTGAGGTTTGCGCTGCAAGTACTTGATTTGGGGTATGAAAAATATTTCAAAAGGTATATTTGAAACCTATTAGATAAAGGATTCCCATAAACCACAAAGATATAATTTTAAAAGTTATTTTCCTATTTTATTTAAAAGCTTTTTCTTAAGGCCAAAATGGTCTTTAATAGGGAAAAATATTTTATTGTTTTAAAAATATTTGAGAAAAATCAGGGAAACTCAGTGGACATATATTTTCCATATATATGAGTTTCAACACATGGTCATGATCAAAATATTGGACAAAACCTCCCAAAACCATTTCTTCCCATTTCAAGGATTTGAAATATTTCTACAGGAAATATTTTCATAAAAATCCAAGGAAAATCCAGCAAGTCACAAATGCATATTGTTATCACCATGCAAAGCCTCATGTCAATTAAGGTCATTTTGGTTCACCAAAATGCCCCAAAACCCTCTCTGACCAGAATCAAATTTGAACAAGTTTGTACTAATAACTTTCTCTCCTTGATTCCAACTTTTGTGAGCATGTTCACATGACCAAATGAGGCCACTACACCAAGTGGTGCATCAAGGGGAAGTGATTTGCTCAACTAGATCTACACAAGTTCATTTCTGCTAATTTCTATGGTTTACAAAAGTTGCATTGGCAAATTTTCCCAAATAAGCTCCAAATTGGTGGAAGACCCTAATTATATGTGTCATTTCACCCTGTGGAGTCTCATGGCAATTGGAAATCTTTTTCTTACCCAAACCATTATCAAACACCTTCTGCCACTTTTCAAAAATCACCATTTTGACCACTAACACTATTCTCCTTGAGCTCAACTTTTTACCACAGCTCCTCCTAGTCCTCTCCTACCTCCAGTAACTCTTCCCTGGCCTCAGCTCAATGATTGAAGGGTAAAATACCCCCATTTACCTCCCTTGACAGCCCCTCTCTCCCTCTTCTTCTACCTCTCTCCTCTCCTACTGACTCCCCAGGGCATCCGAGGCCACAACCCACTTCTTTACTTCCCCCTAGAGCTACCAGACACCTTTGGACGCGCCTATGTTGAATAAAAATGGCTATGCCAGCCATTTGCACGCTCTGGAGCGCGCTACAGTGTGCTCCCGCATTGTGGCCGCCCCCTTCCAACCACCTCCCGCCACCTCGGGCCTCCCCAGCACGCCCGACGATGTGCCTCGGCGTCCGCGGCACGCTAAACCCTGGTCCCCCTCTTCCTTCTCCCTCCTCTCACCCCAGCTCGCACGTGTGCTGGCCGCCCGAGCGTGCTAATGGCACGGCTCACACGCGCGGCGTCTCTGACCCCTCCCCGCTCTCTCCCTTAGCTCCCCTCGGCGTAGTCCACAGCCAGCAACACCCCAGACAAGGCGCCAGCTCCTCCCGAGCCCTGTGGCAACGAGCAGGAGCTCGCCAGCGCACGGGTCCACGGCACCCCGCCGTTCGCCTATTTAAGGGTCTCCCCGAGTCCTCCTCTCCTCACCACTCGCTCCCTCACTCCCCTAATCATCCCCCTGCACCCCAGTTCATCTCCAGGAGCACCCGAGCTCGAGATCAGGCTCGAGCTCTGCCGCTTCGGCTCGCTGGAGTTTGCGAGGTACAGGCCTTCCCCGCTCCTCCTCTACCCCGATCTGAAACCGCCTCCTCCCACTGATCATTTCCCCTCTCTCCCCCGCCTCGTTTGCAGCCGAAGTCGACCGGAACGACCACCACATGAAGATCCTCTGCCGCAAGACCTCGTCGCCGGTGAACCAGGCCACCCCGGCGACCGCAACCACCTCCACCTGAACGGCGACTCTGCACTGAGTCCAACGGTGCCATCATCTCACCCCGCCGTGCCCTGCTTTGCCGCCAATCAGCACGCCGTCCCTCTGGTCGCGAGGTCAGAGATGACAGGCGGGCCCCGCCTATCATCCTCACCTCTCTCTCTCGCCCCCTCTCTCTCCCACTAGTAGCTGGGCCCCGCCCGTCAGGTTCAAAACTAGCGCGCGCGCGACGGCTCGGCTGGGCCACGTCGCTGGCTGGGCCGCTGCCCTGCGGCTGTTCTGGCCCAGCAGGCACAGAGCCCTTTTTCCTTTTCTTTTTCTGTCACTTTTCCAAAAATTCCACTGGATTAAATATTAATTCAAATGCAACAATTCCAGTTCCTAAAATCTTATAAAAATCCCACCTGTTTAATGGTATAATTTTCACTCATGTCCAAACAACTTTTATGTACTATCCATATTCAAATTCAAATTTGAATATATTTAGACCCCTCTAAAAATCCATTTCTTCTCTTCTGCCACTCCAAATCCAAAACTAGTAATTTTCCCCTTCTTAGTTTTCATCCTAATATTTAACAAAAATAAGTTGACATTTTTCTGAGCACCTTGGTTTTTCCGTTACCTTATTTTTTTCTCGTTATTATTTGCGATGATAGATTGCGTTGCCGACGAAGGAGTTCGACCAGAAGGCTTTGAAGACCCAGAATACTTTGCTGAGCCAGGCAAGCAACCCTTTGACGATGTCTATGAAACCCTTTTTATGCATGTCATATAACACTTTATTAGTGTTGCATCGGAATCATGATGAGATGGTAACCACTTTCATGGGTTGCCTCTATTACTTCCTCATTGATACTTGCATTGTGCATGACCCTAGCTCCTTATGAGGGTTATGCCGGTGGGAGTAGATACGATGCTAAAGTTGTGCTACGCAAAAAGGGACGGGAATATGCATGGTGATGGAGACAAAGCATTTTCAAAGGACTTTTCAAAAACCCCGTCGGGTGCCACTTATGCCCGAGGGAGATAATGAGATGGGTAACCACTTGATGAAAAAGTGGTGTACCGAGGCAAGTGTGTGTGTTGCTTTCGAAAACGGATTGGTTTAAGTTGCGACCGTTATTCCAACCTTACATGCGCAAGCACTCTACCCTTATATGGGAAAGGGCATTATTGATTACCTTGGCCGATTCTAGCTTGGAGCCCGCATTACTAGTGACAGGGGAGAGTTGGTGCTCTCTCTCGGGACGGGGTCGTGCCAGGTAGGGAGGCCAAGAACATTTTTATGGGGCACCGAACACACCATTGGTACCCCGTGCCACTGGTATGTGATGAATATGGGAGCGAGGCTCCACAATTTTAAGTTGTGAAAGGTTGGGCACGGGGGTTACTACCAATCGAGTGGACTCCACGTTAGTGTCGTCTAGGGAAAGATAGTGCTCGGGTGCTTACCCCGGGTACTTGAGGTACTGCGGGTCATGGATGACACGGAAGTTCCCCGGATCTTGTGGGTAAAGTTTGCAACCTCTGCAGAGTGTAAAACTATTCGAATAGCCGTGTCCACGGTCAAGGAGAGTTGGGTAACCGCTCTTGGGCTATGTCCACTTGTTTACAAACTAGTGTGTGTGGGAAGTACTTCTTGGGTCAAGTCAAAGGACTTGACATGAATGAGTTGGGTTGGAGCCCACTCCCTTTATGTTGATATCTGTAACCAACCCTTATGGTTACTTGAATTCATGCGATGCATGGTTTACTTGTTATTGAACATGTCATAACACAACAAAAATTAGCTTTCTGCAAAAATTTACCTATGTCATGCATTGTTGTATCTTGAGCCAAAACATGGGTTGCTTGCGAGTACATTCAAAGTACTCATTGGCTTGCCACTGGTTATTTAATTGGCCAGGCATGGAAGAACCGGAGTTCGAAGAAGAGTTCTTTGGAGACGAACATGCGAACTAGGACGTTTCCCAGTCAGAATGCCTGTAGGGTTAAGGCAGATGGCATGGGTTCTACTTATCGACGAAGATTTCCGCTGCTTGGGTTTATTTGATATTCGGCCCTTGTGGCTTTATCTATGTAAGACTTGACCATAATGGTCATAATTTGTGTAAGACGGTATGTATGGATGTAAGACTCTTGTTATTCAGCTTCTGTGTGTTCAGTGAGCATTGATCTCTGGGATCACTGTACACGTGCATTCGGTGATCACGACTTATGAGTCGGGGTCCCCACAGAGCTGGTATCAGAGCCATCCTGACTGTAGGAAGCCTTAGTTAGCATGGGCATTAGTTAGCTTGAGACCATCTAAACTTCTCTTCTTTTCTAAAGCTTACCCAACCCAGGATATTTCCCTTATTGACCTCTCCCATTCAACCTTTGTAGATGGCTGCCGTACCCGAAGACTTCCTGACCACCGGATTTCCCGTGCTTCTCGAGGATAGCCTCAAGAAGTGCCAGTTTCACCGAGCCCCCATTTTCACCTACCATGAGCATTGGATCAATGACACCGAGACGGAGTATCATGTGGAAGTGATCGTGAAGGCTAATGACTCTCCAACAAGCTGGTTCTTCGAGGGACCCCAGATGGCAACACTGGTTCTTGCCGTCGAGACGGCAACCCTCAAGGCACTCACCCGCCTCCGAGACCTTCTTCCAGAGATGGCAGACGAGTTGGCAACCCGCTTCTTGCCTTATCGGAAGGAAGGTGAGGATGAGAGCAGTGCGCCAGCTCCACCATTAGAAGAAGGACTTCCACTCCGATTCCAGACCTACTTCAGCCTTTGTGCAGATAGTTTGGCACAACACTTGGCCTCGGAATCAATGGAGCTCCGAAAGGAACTTCATGAGACCAAGGCACTTCTTCGCCAAGCACAAGGGAAGACGGATAGGATCAAGAAGGAAGGTGCTCCCCCTGGTCAGCCCGCGATCGCATACCGAGGCGGAAGACCCCCAAAGGATGGGGAACCACCACATCAGCACCGCATGAGCGCAAGGGATTACCGCAAGCTCTTCACACCACCGGCAAAGCAACGCCGTGTTGAGCTCCTCCACTCCCCCACCCCTTCGAGCAATGAAGGAAGTCAGGCCACCGATGACGAGGAGGAAGACCCAGAAGAGCCAGACTACGCGACCGAGCATTCCACCACTTAGGCATCATTCGCAACCCGGATATGCCCGTTAGTAACCCCTACGGTAGGATAGGTCGTGTACCCCTATGCGAAGTCGAGTCCTTGTAATGGTTCATATGAAGCCATGTAGTGTTGTGTTTGCTTTTGATGTGTTTGATGGACGTCGTGCTTTCCTACGGGAACTTGTAAGCGACTACATCACCCATTTGGATTTTAATGAATGTGTTTGGCCTTTTGGCCCTTGCATGAAAACAATTAGTGTCATACCAACCCCCTTACTAGGCATCCCATCTATATTGCTTTCCCCATCTTTCCCAATCATGAGACCTTGACCGCTCCAACAGGATGCCTGTTGTAACTCGTACTGGTACCTCTACCCAGCAGCAAGAAGCCGGAGGTTCAGCCGGAGCAGAAGCTAGTCAGGACCAAACCCAAGGACAAGCTCCACCACCGCCACCACCTCCAAACATGGACATGGCTCAGCTTCTCCAAGCCTTCCGAGAGGAACGCCAAGCCAACACTGCAGCCCTCCAGATGATTGCTCAAGCTGTCAATCGCCAACCGGCGGGAAACGGCAATGGACGTTCCACGTTGGTGGAGTTCAAGAAGCATGCACCACCCACCTTCATCGAGACTGCTGAACCCCTGGATGCAGACGACTGGGTCCGCACCATTGAGGATCTGCTGGAACTAGTCGGATGCACTGAGGACCGTGAGAAGGTGGCATATGCTGCTCACTGTCTCGGGGGAACTGCCAGAGCTTGGTGGGATGGATTCAAGGCCATGCATGCTGAGCAAAACATCACTTGGAATGACTTCAAGGCAGAATTCCGCAAGGCCCACATTCCTTCCGGCATCATGGCCATCAAGAAGCGTGAATTACGAGCCCTGAAGCAAGGAAGTAGCACTGTTAAGGAGTACATGCAGAACTTCAGTGTTCTCTCAAGGTATGCTCCTGAGGATGTCAACACTGATGCTGCCAAAAGGGAGCGCTTCATGGAAGGCCTTAACCAGACTCTGCAGTACTCGCTTGTTGTGTGTGACTGCCCAACCTTTCCTGATCTGGTGAACAAGGCACTCATGCTTGAGGACAAGCGACGTGCTTTGGATGATACTCGTAAGCGCAAGATGATCAGCAAGGGTAGCTCCAGCAACCAGAGGCCTCGCCCGTGGCAGCCAGCCCCGATCAAGCCAACCTATCAGCAGCCAAGAGCCCCTGCACCTCGCACCAACTATCAGCCTTAGCCGTATGCCAACCCCAGGCCAACTTACAACAACCCCAATAACAATGCCGGCAAGAGCAGCAACCCCAATCAAGTCACTTGCTTCGGATGTGGTCAGGCCAGGACACTACTCCAAGAATTGCCCTAACAAGAAGCCCGACGCCCCGCGCCCTAATGCGCAGAACCCAGGGCAAGGCCGTGGAATGCCACCAAGGAACCAAGCTCCCCGCAACCCGCCCAAACAACGGCAAGGGTCGTGTGAATCATGTCACTGCAGAAGAAGCCCAGGAAGACCCGGACGTCGTGCTGGGTACGTTCCTTGTTAACTCAGCACCTGCAACTGTCTTGTTTGATTCTGGAGCCATGCATTCATTTGTCACCCAAGAGTTTGCATTAAAAAGTGGCATGACCCCTACACCCCTGAATAACCCTATGGTGGTGCAAACCCCCGGAGCAGAGATGAGAGCCAAGATAGGATGTAAAGGAGTCAGAATTGTCATTAATGGGGTAGACTTCCTAGCAGACCTTATCGTCTTAAGATCACAAGGCTTGGATGTGATCTTAGGAATGAATTGGCTCATCAAGCACCAAGGCTTGTTAGATTGCGCCAACCGGACCGTCACTGTAACCAATGACCAAGGAGTCGAAGTTAAATTTGCCTCCAACCCCTCCTCTGCTCAAGCCAACCAAGTCAACTGTCTGACTGAAGTCAGATTGGAGCAAGTGCCGGTGGTATGCGAATACCCCGATGTCTTTCCTGATGAGCTACCGGGAATGCCTCCAGACCGAGACATTGAGTTCATCATCGAGCTCATGCCCGGAGCAGGACCCATCTATAAGAAGCCCTATAGAATGGGATCGGAAGAGTTAGCAGAGTTGAAGAAGCAACTGGAAGAGCAGTTGAGGAAGGATTTATCCGCCCTAGTGCCTCCCCTTGGGGATCACCTGTTCTGTTTGTGGCAAAGAAGGACGGTACCATCCGCTTGTGCATTGACTACCGCTCCCTCAATGAAGTTACAATCAAGAACAAGTATCCACTTCCCAAGATTGAAGATCTGTTTGATCAACTCAATGGGGCCAAGGTGTTCTCCAAGATCGACCTCAGATCTGGGTACTACCAGCTGAAAATCAGACCCCAAGATATTCCGAAGACGGCATTTGTAACCAGATATGGCCTGTATGAGTGCACGGTCATGTCCTTTGGATTGACCAATGCCCCAGCTTACTTCATGTATCTCATGAATAAGGTCTTCATGGAATATTTGGACAAGTTTGTCGTTGTCTTCATTGATGACATTCTTGTCTTCTCGAAGACGGAAGAAGAGCACGAGCAACACTTGAGGATGGTCCTAGACAAGCTTCGAGAGCACCAACTGTATGCCAAGTTCAGCAAGTGCGAATTTTGGCTGCGTGAAGTTGGATTCTTGGGTCATGTTTTGACCGAAGAAGGATTGTCGGTCGATCCCGCTAAGATTGAAGCCGTGACTGAATGGCAATCCCCAAGCAATGTGAAGGAAGTCAGAAGCTTCCTCGGACTTGCAGGATATTACCGCAAGTTCGTTGAAGGATTCTCAAGCATTGCACGACCCATGACTCAGCTCTTGAAGAAGGACAAGAAGTTTGAATGGACGCCGAAGTGCGAAGAAAGCTTCCAGGAGCTGAAGAAGAGATTGACCACCGCCCCAGTTTTGGCCACACCAGATATACACAAGGAATTTGTGATATATTGTGATGCGTCGAGAACCGGACTGGGAGGTGTTCTGATGCAAGAGGGCAGAGTCGTAGCTTACCTTTCAAGGCAACTACGGCCTCATGAAGAGAACTATGCTACTCATGACCTCGAGTTGGCAGCTGTAGTTCATGCCCTGAAGACATGGCGACATTACCTCCTAGGGAAGCGGTGTGAGATATACACGGATCACAAAAGTCTAAAGTATATTTTCACTCAGAAGGAATTGAACATGAGGCAAAGAAGATGGCTAGAGTTGATCAAGGATTATGACCTTAGTGTTCAATACCACCCTGGAAAGGCTAATGTGGTAGCAGATGCATTAAGCAGAAAGGCTTGTTCCTTGAATGCTATGCTTAAGGACAGGCTACCTGCCTTGTATGAAGAGCTTGAAAGCTTCGGGTTGGAACTGGTTGCACCAGGATTCTTGGCCAACCTCGAAGTTAGGCCTACCTTGATAGATGATGTTAAGGAAGCTCAGAAGGGACACGAAACCATTGAAGGCATCAAGAGGAAGATCAAGGCAGGCAAGGCCCCAGGATTCTCAGAGGATGAGCAAGGAATTGTGTGGTTTGGGAATCGCATTTGCGTACCCAACAAGATTGAGCTCAAGAATTTGATCTTGCAAGAAGCTCATGACACCCCGTATTCCATCCACCCCTGAGGAACCAAGATGTATCAAGACCTAAAGGAAAGATTCTGGTGGCATGGCATGAAGAGAGAGATAGCCACTTTCGTCTCTAAGTGTGACATATGCCAAAGGGTCGAAGCTGAACATCAGCGACCCGCTGGATTTTTACAGCCTCTCAAGGTGCCTGAATGGAAATGGGATAAAGTCGGAATGGACTTCATCACTGGATTACCCAGGTCAAATAAGGGACATGACTCCATCTGGGTCATAGTCGACCATTTGACCAAAGTAGCCCATTTCATTCCTGTCAAAACGACTTACAAGGGAAACCAGCTAGCTAGCCTCTACATCAACAGAATCGTAAGCCTTCATGGTGTTCCCAAGGAGATTGTGTCAGACCGAGGAACCCAGTTTACCTCAAGATTCTGGAAGAAGTTCCAAGAGGCCATGGGGACCAAGTTGTCCTTCAGCACTGCTTTCCACCCACAGACCGGAGGTCAGACAGAACGAGTAAATCAGATACTCGAAGACATGCTCCGAGCCTGTGTCTTAGCATATGGAGCTAGGTGGGAAGATTGCCTCCCTTTCGCCGAGTTCTCCTACAACAACAGTTATCAGTCAAGCCTCCAGATGGCACCATTTGAGGTGTTGTACGGACGCAAGTGTCGCACACCCCTCAATTGGTCAGAGACCGGAGAAGGACTAGTCTTTGGGCCCGATATCCTCCGTGAAGCAGAAGAGCAAGTCCAGCTTGTCAGAGAGCGTTTGAAGACTGCCAAGTCAAGGCAGAAGAGCTACGCTGACTCACGTCGGAGAGACATGACCTTCCGAGTTGGAGACCATGTCTATCTCCGGGTCACACCTCTCAAGGGAACCCAACGCTTCCATGTCAAAGGAAAACTCGCACCAAGATACATCGGCCCCTTCGAGATCACTGAACGGCGAGGAGAAGTGGCTTACCAGTTGGAACTGCCACCTGAACTATCCGATGTGCACAACGTATTCCACGTGTCACAACTCCGGAAGTGTCTCCAAGTTCCAGACAAACCTGATCTTTACAAGGACATCGATCACCAAACCATTAACCTTCAGCCCGATTTGACCTACCGCGAGAGACCCATCTGCATTTTGGACGAGGCTGAACGACGCACTCGAAGCCGCACCATCAAGTACTTCAAGGTCCAGTGGAGCAACCACACTGAAGCAGAAGCAACCTGGGACGTGAAGACTACCTTAGATCCGAGTTTCTGTATCTCTTTAAAGCCTAGTTTAGGAATCTCGGGGACGAGATTCTAGTAAGGGGGGTAGGTCTGTCACACCCTGCATTTTGTAACATGGCATTTGCATTAATAAAGCATGAAAATTTGGACCAACAAAAACTTTTGCATTATTTGGCTTTTATTTTGGGGTTGGATTTCTCTGTGTGGTTTTTCAAGTGCTCTTTAAAGTCAACTACTCCACCTTCTGTACTTCATCTCCTTGCCCCAAACTTCTGCCCAATGATCATGCCATGTGTATAGTGCAATATAGTATTTTCCTACAAAAATAATTTGGCCAAATAGTATTTTCAAAAAATTAGTTTTCCAAAAACCCCTGAATTGAGGTTTGCACTGCAAGTACTTGATTTGGGGTATGAAAAATATTTCAAAAAGTATATTTGAAACCTATTAGATAAAGGATTCCCATAAACCACAAAGATATAATTTTAAAAGTTATTTTCCTATTTTATTTAAAAGCTTTTTCTTAAGGCCAGAAATGGTCTTTAATAGGGAAAAATTATTTTATTGTTTCAAAAATATTTGACAAAAATCAGGGAAACTCAGTGGACATATATTTTCCATATATAAGAGTTTCAACACATGGTCATGTTCAAAATATTGGACAAAACCTCCCAAAACCATTTCTGCCCATTTCAAGGATTTGAAATATTTCTACAGGAAATATTTTCATAAAAATCCAAGGAAAATCCAGCAAGTCACAAATGCATATTGTGATCACCTTGCAAAGCCTCATATCAATCAAGGTCATTTTGGTTCACCAAAACGCCCCAAAACCCTCTCTAACCAGAATCAAACTTGAACAACTTTGTACTACCAACTTTCTCTCCTTGACCCCAACTTTTGTGAGCATGTTCACATGACCAAATGAGGCCACTACACCAAGTGGTTCATCAAGGGGAAGTGATTTGCTCAACTAGATCTACAAAAGTTCATTTCTGCTAATTTCTAGGGTTTACAAAAGTTACATTGTGAACTTTGCCCAAATAAGCTCAAAATGGGTGTAAGGCCCTAATTATATGTGCAATTTCACCCTGTGGAGTCTCCTGCCAAATGGAGTTCATTTTCTTAACCAAACAAGCATCAAACACCTTCTGTCATTTTACTAAAACCCCTGTTTTGACCTCTTCCACTCTTCTCCATGGCCTCCACTTTTTACCATAGTCCCTCCTAGACCTCTTCTACCTCCAGTAGCAATGGCTGCATCTCAGATCAATAATTGAGGGGTGAAACCACCTATTTTACCTCTCTGGACAGCCCTTGCACCCCTCTTCCTCACCTCCCTCCTCACTCTAGTGGCCACCCAAGGCATCCAAGGCTTTCCCCACATTCTTTACTCCTCCCTAGAGCTACCAGACATGCTTGGTCGTGCCCACTTTGCCAAAAAATGGCATGCCGGCCATTTGCACGCTCTGGAGCGCGCTACAGTGCGCTCCCACACTGTAGTCGCCCCCTGCCAACCACCTCCGGCCACCTCGGCTCTTCCCCTCACGCCAGCCGATGCTCCTCGACGTTCGCAGCATGCTACGCCTCTGTCCCCTTCCTCCTTCTCCCTCCTCTCGCCCCAGATCGCACGCGCGACGACCGCCCGAGCGCACCAGTGAGTGTGCTCACACGCGCGGTGCCTCTGGCCCCCCTGCTCCTTGTTTCTCTTCTTTCCCTCGCTCTGGACCAAACCCACGAGCACCCCAGACACGCCCATGCGCGCCCCCGTGACCCACAGCAACGCGCAACAACCTCGCCGGCGCATGGGTCTACGGTGAGCCATGGCTCGCCTACTTAAAGGCTCCCGAGCCTCTCACTCACCACCACTCGCTCCTACCTACTCCAAATAGGCCCCCTGTGCCCTCCACTCTCCTCCAGGAGCACCCGAGCTCGAGATCGAGCTCGAGCTCCGCCGCTTCGGCTCGCCGGAGTTCGCGAGGTACAGGCCGTCCTCAGCCCCCTTTCCTCTCGATCTGGAACCCCTGCAGCTCTCTGATCCTTTCCCCCCTGTGTCCCTCTCTGTATGCTGCCGTAAACGGCCGGAACCCGCCACCGCCGAAGCCCTCCACCGCGTGACCTCGTCGCCGGCGAACCAGGCCACCCCGGCGACCGGTTCCACCTCCACCCGAACGACGACGCCACGCTGAGTCCATCCCTGCCCTTGTCCAAGCTCGCCTGCCTGCATCTGATCTTGCCGGTAAGCCTCGTGCGTCGACGAGGGTTGACGACGACCCTGACATAAGGGCCCCGCCCGTCAGCCTCTCTGTCCTCTCCCTCTCCCGCGCCCTCTCTCACTGACGCCGGGCCCCGCCCGCCAGGTTTAAAAATCTGGCGCACGCGCGTCGGCTCGGCTGGGCCGCGTCGTTGGCTGGGTCGCTGCCTGCGGCTGTTCTGGCCCAGCATGCATAGTGCCCCTTCCCCTTTTTCTTTTTCTGTCACTTTTCCAAAAATTCCACTGGATTAAATATTCATCCAAATGAAATAATTCCAACTCCCATATTTTTCTAAAAATCCCACCTATTTAATGGTATAATTTTCACTCATGTCCAAACAACTTTTATGTATTGTTCATATTCAAATTCAAATTTGAATATATTTAAACCCATCTAAAAATCCATTTCTTCTATTCTGCTACTCCAAAACCAAAACTAGGAATTTTCCCCTTCTTAGTTTTCAACCTAGTATTTAACAAAAATGAGTTGACATTTTTCTGAGCACTTTGGTTTTTCTGTTTTATTATTGCCTTATTTTCTCGTTATTATTTTGCGATGATAGATTGCGTTGCTGACGAAGGAGTTGGACCAGAATACTTTGAAGACCCAGAAGACTTTGTTGAGCCAGGCAAGCAACCCTTTGACCATGTCTATGAAACCCTTTTCATGCATGTCATATAACACTTTATTAGTGTTGCATTGGAATCATGATGAGATGGTAGCCACTTTGGTGGGTTGCCTTCATTTCCTCCTTGTTGATACTTGCATTGTGCATGACCCTACCTTCTTATGAGGGTTATGCCGGTGGGAGTAGATAGGATGCTAAAGTAGTTGCTGCGCAAAAAGGGACGGGAATATGCATGGTGATGGAGACAAAGTATTTTCAAAAGACTTTTCGAAAACCCCCATCGGGTGCCACTTATGCCCGGGGGAGATGATGAGTTGGGTAACCACTTGATGACGAAGTGGTGTACCGAGGCAAGTGTGTGTGTTGTTTTTCAAAATGGATTGGTTTAAGTTGCGACCGTTATTCCAACCTTACATGCGCAACCACTCTACCCTTGTATGGGAAAGGGCATTATTGATTACCTAGGCCGATACTAGCTTGGAGCCCGCATTACTAGTGACGGGAGAGTTGTTGGTGCGCTCTCTCGGGACAGGGTCGTGCCAGGTAGGGCGGCCAAGAACATTTTTATGGGGCACCGGACACACCATTGGTACCCCGTGCCAGTGGTATGTGATTAATATGGGAGCAAGGCTCCACAATTTAAGTTGTGAAATGTTGGGCACGGGGGTTACTACCAATCGAGTGGACTTCATGTTAGTGTCATCTAGGGAAAGATAGTGATCGGGTGCTTACCCCGGGTACTTGAGGTACCGCGGGTTGTGGATGACACGGAAGTTCCCCGGATCTTGTGGGTAAAGTGTGCAACCTCTGCAAAGTGTAAAACTATTCGAATAGCCGTGTCCACGGTCAAGGACAGTTGGGTAACCGCTCTTGGGCTACGTCTACTTGTTTACAAACCAGTGTGTGTGGAAAGTACTTCTTGGGTCAAGTCAAAGGACTTGACATGAATGAGTTGGGTTGGAGCCCACTCCCTTTATGTTGATATCTGTAACCAACCCCTATGGTTACTTGAATTCATGCGATGCATGGTTTACCAGTTATTGAACATGTCATAACACAACAAAATTAGCTTTCTGCAAAAATTTACCTATGTCATGCAGTGTTGTATCTTGAGCCAAAACATGGGTTTCTTGCGAGTACATTCAGAGTACTCATTGGCTTGCCACTGGTTATTTAATTGGCCAGGCATGGAAGAACCGGAGTTCGAAGAAGAGTTCTTTGGAGACGAACATGCGAACTAGGACGTTTCCCAGTCAGAATGCCTGTAGGGTTAAGGCAGATGGCATGGGTTCTACTTATCGACGAAGATTTCCGCTGCTTAAGTTTATTTGATATTCAGCCCTTGTGGCTTTATCTATGTAAGACTTGACCATAATGGTCATAATTTGTGTAAGACGGTATGTATGGATGTAAGACTCTTGTTATTCAGCTTCTGTGTGTTCAGTGAGCATTGATCTCTGGGATCACTATACACGTGCATTCGGTGATCACGACTTATGAGTCGGGGTCCCCACATTGAAGCACATAGAGCAAAACTACTTAGCTCAAAAGATATAAGTGAAGCACATAGAGCAAAACTACTTAGATCAAAAGATATAAGTGAAGCACATAGAGTATTCTATCAAATTTTAATTCATGTATGGCTCTCTCAAAAGGTTTGCACAGCAAGGATGATTGTGGCATACTAAGACACAAAGACACAAATAATACAAGACGCTCCAAGCAAAACACATATCATGTTGGTGAATAAAAATATAGCTCCAAGTAAATTATAGATGGAAGTGGACGAAAGAGGGGACGCCTTCCGGGGCATCCCTAAGCTTTGAATTTTTGGTGTCCTTGGATTATCTTGGGGGTGCCATGGGCATCCCCAAGCTTAGGCTCTTGCCACTCCTTGTTCCATGATCCATCAAAAGAATTCACCCAAAACTTGAAAACTTCACAACACAAAACTCTAAATAGAAAACTCGTGACCTCCGTTAGCGAAAGAAAACAAAAGACCACTTCAAGGTACTGTAATGAACTCATTCTTTATTTATATTGGTGCTAAACCTACTGTATTACAACTTCTCTATGGATTATAAACTATTTTACTAGCCATAGATTCATCAAAATAAGCAAACAACACACGAAAAACAGAATCTGTCAAAAACAGAACAGTCTGTTGTAATCTGTAGCTAGCGCAAGATCTGGAACCCCAAAAATTCTAAAATAAATTTATGGACGTGAGGAATATATCTATTAATCATCTGTAAAAATAATTAACTAAATAGCACTCTTCAAATAAAAATGACTGCAGTTCTCGTGAGCGCTAAAGTTTCTGTTTTTTACAGCAAGTTCAACAAGACTTTCTCCAAGTCTTCCCAACGGTTCTACTTGGCACAAACACTAATTAAACACAAAAAACACAACCAAAAAGAGGCTAAATAATTTATTTGCCATCTTTGGTAGGCAATCCATAAGTGGCTCGCATGATAGTTTCATATGGTAATTTTATTTTCTTTCAAGGAAAGTGTTCCATGCCCTTTTTTAATGGAAATTGAAATCTAATTTTCCCTTCCTTCATATCAATAATCGCACCAACTGTTCTAAGGAAAAGTCTACCAAGAATAATAGGGCAAGAAGGATTGCAATCTATATCAAGAACAATGAAATCTACGGGCACATAATTCCTATTTGCAACAATAAGAACATCATTAATCCTTTCCATAGGTTTCTTAATAGTGGAATCCGCAAGATGCAAGTTTAGAGAGCAATCATCAAAATTACGGAAATCTAGTAAATCACACAAAGTTTTGAGAATAGTAGAGACACTAGCACCCAAATCACACAAAGCATAAAACTCATGATCTTTAATTTTAATTTTAATAGTTGGTTCCCACTCATCATAGAGTTTTCTAGGGATAGAAACTTTTAACTCAAGTTTTTCTTCATAAGATTGCATCAAGGCATCAACGATATGTTCGGTGAAGGCTTTATTTTGACTATAAGCATGTGGAGAATTTAGCACGGATTGCAACAAGGAAATACAATCAATTAAAGAGCAACTTTCATATTTAAATTCCTTGAAATCCAATATAGTGGGTTGCAATATCTAGATTTTTATTTCTTTCAATCCCACTTTTATCAATTTCATCATTAAGATCTAAATACTCCAAGTTTTTAGAACGCCTTCTAGGTAAAGGAAGATCATATTCAGTTTCATCAAGATTCATATTGCAAAACAAAGATTTAATAGGGGACACATCAATAACTTTTAGATCTTCATCTTAATTTTCATAGGAATTGGAAGAACACGCTTTAATAAAGGCATCTTTGGAAGCACGCATCCTAGCGGTTCTTTCCTTGCACTCATCAATGGAAATTCTCATGGCTTTGAGAGACTCATTGATATCATGCTTAGGAGGAATAGATCTAATCTTTAAAGAATCAATCTCAAGAGAAATTATATCAACGTTTCTAGCCAAATCATCAACTTTAAGCAATTTCTCCTCAAGCAAAGCATTAAAATTCTTTTGTGAATTCATAAACTCTTTAACACTAGTCTCAAATTCAGAGGGCATCATATTATAATTTCCATAAGAGTTGCTGTAGGAATTTGTCACATCCCTAGCTTCAGGCATTGCTCTAGGTTAGCTTCATGTGTGCATCATGTCTATATTTTTGAAACTTGAATTGAGGAATATTGGAAGCCTCAAAACCCTAAATAAAAGAGGGGCAAAAACCCTAGAAATCTCATTCATTGCTCCAAAATGCTCCTCTTAAATGTTTGATAATTTTTGGTAAGGGTTCTGGTCCCAACCAAAATATTGAACATTTTTAAGGAGTTATTTTTGGGACTTTGAATTTAATTCATTAGTTATTTGAATTTGAATTATATTCATATAATTAGAATATAATTTCAAATATCCCTGAAATATTTTATAAGCTTTTGGAAAAGTCCATCTAGCAATATAAAATATTCAGTGGAGTTTTTGGCATTGTTTGAATTATTTTTAAAATTCAAAACAGTGGCAAAATAATTTAAATAAAACAAAAACAGAAGAAAAATATAAAACAGAATGTAAATAAAAGCAGAGAGAGAGTTTTACCTCAGCTTACCTCGCAGCCCACCTGGCCCAACTCCAGTGGCCCAGCCGGCCCAGCCCACCTCCTCCCCCTTGTCCTCTTCCTCCTCTGCCAGGAGGACGAACAGAGGCGAGGCGTGGCGCGCGCCGACGCTGCCTCGGCCACCTCCTGCTTCCCCCTGGCCACCTCCTGCTTCCTCTCGTCGCCCTGGACCCCGTCCGCGACGCCACGCACCCCCCAGGCCTCTCACTCTCTCCCCGAGCTCCTCTCCTCCTCTGGCTCTCTCGCGCGCAGCCACCGAACACACCCGCCGCCGCCGACGAGCTTCCCCGTGGCCACCGGCCACCCCTAGCCTCGCCGATGCGCCCAGGAGCTCCCCCTCGACCCCTCCTTCCTCCCCACCGACCCACGGCCCTACGGACGCGCCACAACGCCGCCGGCATCGCCGTTTCCATCGCCGGCCGCCGAGGATCTTCACCGTCAATTCGCCACCATCGTCGCTTCCCCGAGCTCGCTGACCCTCCCTGCACGATCCCCGTGAGTCCCTGCTTCGTTTCCCCCTAACCCCAAGCCCGATTACGAGCTCTAGCCGCCCCCTCTACCGGAGCCGAGACGCTCCGCCGCACGGACTCGTCGCCGGCGAAGCCCCGGTGACCAAATGGCCCCGCGCGTGCGTCCGTTGCACTCGCAACGACCCGTGGAGCAACGCTAGCGTGGCAGCTAGCTTGTTTGCAAGCTGCAGCGCTAACCCCGCACCCACCCGAGCTCCGGCCGCCGCCTCGGGCTCCATTCCGGCGAACCCCGGCCACCCCCGCACCTCCCGTTGGCCCCCCTAGATGCGCACGGGCACGGGCTACCTTCTGGTGCCCTTCGCACGTCCAGCCGCCGCCCGTAGCGCAACCCCGGTGAACTTCCGCCGCGTTTCGGGTCGCCGCCGGCCGAACTCCGGTGGCCAGTGACGTGGCGCTGTCATTAGCCACTAATGACGCGCTAACCAACCCCCTAGGCCACTGACAGCGGGCCCCACCCCTGGTCAAACCCCAGTCAGCGCTGGGTTTGACCGGGATTAGCTCCTGTGTCACTGACGTGTGGCCCCCACACGTCAGGTTTGACCGAGCCAGCCCAGTTGACCCTGCTGACGTCACTGTGACGTGGGGCTGACGCAATAAGTATTTTCTGGATTTAATATTATTCAGGAAATTTCAGAAAATAGCTAAAACTTCAATAAATCATAGAAAATTAACCGTAACTCCAAATTAAATAATTTATATATGAAAAATTATCAGAAAAATTCAAGGAATCCATCTGTACCATTTTCATGCATGTTAGAACAACTTATAGCTGCTGTTTAGCACAAATCATATAAAGGGCATTTAAATATCCACATATGGAGTTTGAATTTGAATCTTGGATTCAAACCAACTCCATTTAATCTGGTTCTTAGTTGCATTAGCCCAACACACATTCATTTTGCCATGTCATGATCATGCATCATATTGTGCATTGCATTGATTGTGTTCCCTTCTGTGTTGCCGGTATTTGTCCCCTCTCGATAGACGTGATACCGATGATGTGATCGTTGACACTGATGAAGACTCAATGTTATCTTCAGAAGTGCCAGGCAAGCAAAACCCCCTTGTTCATTCCGATACAATCCTACTCTCTCGCTCCTGCTCTCTTTTAATGCATTAGGACAACACCGATTCATCTGTTACTTGCTGCGGTAGCTGAACCCCTTTATCCTTTGCATGACCTGTCATTGCCACAGTAAATAGATGAAACCCACTAGCATGAGTAGGAGTTGTTTGAGCCCTGTTGTGCCTACTCATTCATGTTTGTTTGTCATGCCTGCTACTGCTTAGAGTTGAGTCAGGTCTGATTCATCGGGGATGAATCAGAGGTGTGTGAACATGTCCTACTGTGTGTGAGCTAAGTGTGTGAACACGATTTGGTAAAGGTAGCGGTGAGAGGCCATGTAGGAGTACATGGTGGGTTGTCTCATTGCAGCCGTCCTCAGGAACTGAGTTCTGTGTTTGTGATCCATGATTCAGCTACTACCACGCATTGGGCCCGAAACCAATGGACCCTCTCGGCTTCTTGATCACCCTTGTCCTCTGTCCAGGAGTTGCAAGTAGTTTCTGGTGTTTGTAGTATGCTGGAGGCCGTGGGCAGCGCTGACCGTAGGGGTGGGCTGTGATGCGGTAGGCACGTGGCACGGTGTACCGGGCGCCCGTTTGGTGTCTCGGGAACCCTGTTCACATCGTTTGGGGCTGTGAGCGAAACTCCGGCCGGATCTCCTCATGGATGGAACCCGAATAGGCGATAAACCTGGACTAGAGACTCGAGTGTTTAGGCAGGCCGTGGCCGACACCCACGTTGGGCTTCCGCTTGAAGGTTGCCGAGTACATGTCGTGTAAACGGCGGTAAGTGGTGAGAGCGTGTGTGAAGAAGTACACCCCTGCAGGGTTAACATCATCTATTCGAATAGCCGTGTCCGCGGAAAAGGACTTCTGGGTTGCTTATATCAGTTCATAGACAAGTGAAAGTGGATACTTTAAAATGCGCAAGATAAGCGTGAGTGCTATGGATGGCGTTCTCGTAGGGAGACGGGAGCGGATCCATAGTGGTGTATTGATATGGTGAATATGTGGACTCGTGTGCGCCACCTCAAAAGAGTCGCTTGCAGTCGTAGTTTAGGATAGCCACCGAGTCAAAGCTGGCTTGCTGCAGTTAAACCCCACCATCCCCTTGTTGATAATGATGCATATGTAGATAGTTCTGATGTAAGTCTTGCTGGGTACATTTGTACTCACGTTTGCCTATTTTATGTTTTGCAGAGAGACTTCAGTCTCACTAGTAGTTCCGCGTGGACTTCGACGTTTAGCTTGTTACCTCAGCTACGATCTTGTGCCCTCGGCAGGATCTGGTAGATAGTCAGGCTTCTCAGCCTTTTCCATTTATAGATGTCTGTACTCAGACATGATAGCTTCCGCTTGTGCTTTGATTTGTATGCTCTGAATGTTGGGTCATGAGACCCATGTTTGTAATATCTCGCTCCTCGGAGCCTAATGAATAAATTACTTGAGTCGTAGAGTCATGTTGTGATGCCATGTTGTATTTGCACATATCGAGCATATTGTGTGTATGTTATTGAAATGCTTGGTATGTGTGGGATCTGACCATCTAGTTGTTTATCTTTAGTAGCCTCTCTTACCGGGAAATGTCTCCTAGTGTTTCCACTGAGCCATGGTAGCTTGCTACTGCTCCGGAACACTTAGGCTGGCCGGCATGTGTCCTTCTTCGTTCCTGTGTCTGTCCCTTCGGGGAAATGTCACGCGATGAATACCGGAGTCCTGTTAGCCCGCTACAGCCCGGTTCACCGGAGTCCTGCTAGCCCAGTGCTACAGCCTGGATTCACTCGCTGATGACCGACACGTTCGATGCTGGGTCATGGATGCCTGTCCCTGTAAGTCTGTGCCACTTTGGGTTTACGACTAGCCATGTCAGCCCGGGCTCCTTATCATATGGATGCTAGCGACACTGTCATATACGTGTGCCAAAAGGCGCAAACGGTCCCGGGCAAAGGTAAGGCGACACCCGTGGGAATACCGTGCGTGAGGCCGCAAAGTGATATGAGGTGTTACATGCTAGATCGATGTGGCATTGAGTCGGGGTCCTGACAGCGTTGGTATCAGAGCTTGACTGCCTGTAGGATTACCAAGCCAAACTGGTCGAAGTCGAGTCTAGAAATTCTTTAGTTATATAAGGGAATTGATTGTGGGATGGAACGTAAGGCTCTTTTTACTCCTTATACCTCATGCCCTTCTGATCTGAGTCATCTTATCTTTCCTACGGGGTTAAGGAACTAGGCTTTCTCTTCTTTCTATCAGGATCACGTGTTACTAATCCGTAGATTTATAAATTGTTGGATTTAAGCTTGAGTTCAGTTCCTACTATCTTCCGTATGTTAATTGTTGATCTCGAAACCTTGATATTGTGCTTCTGAGTGGTTATGCCACCATTTTTGTGAATGTCTCAAGTCTTTTCTGAGCATTTACAGCCGTTATGCTGTCCGAGTCATCCCAGGTTTCTAAATAGTCTGATGCATTTGCAAAATCCTTTCCTCTGGTTTCGATGCTCCTTATGGCCAGCTCAATCACACTAATTGTTGAGTTGAGGTATTCTACTGCCTCGACCTTTATGTTGGAATAATTATTATGACCCTAGGTGTCTCAGGGGATCATCTAGTAATTTAGCCATGATTTGTGTTCCCAGTGTGATGATTCTGGCCATCATTCTCGAAAGCATCCCGTGATGCTACTTAGTAATAGGTATTCTGTTCCTGGGTTCTTGAACCCGAGATTCACTCTACCTACTTCATGTTGATAGTAATTGCTAGTGCCTTTAGGATATTAGTAACCTTTGCGATAGTCCTTGAAGTCCGTGGTATCTTCTTCTTCCAAATACCATGAACTACTTATGGCAGAAGTTCCTCGTTGAACTAAATATCACAACAGGATTATTCTTGATGAGTTCTCCATTATATATTGTGGCTCTGCCAGTTCTACCTTTCTTCATGGGTTATCCGGAAAAAAATATGTTGAACTTCGTTCGACATGCTAATCCATGCATCCACAACTCAGAAAATCATATGTTCTTTTGAGTTGACCCATCTTAGTTGTTTCCGACCCTCGCCTATCAATTGATAGTCAAGAGTATGCGTGCATTCGTTCGTCGATGCCTATTACCCTTGTGGTCCGCCAAGCCATTCTATTTAGAATGAATAGGAGAAACAAACTCCAGTACCTCATCCATATCTAGGATTGGGTCAAAGTAGTTGTATTCCGCAGATCAAATGCCAATCCAGCTTTTGGTTCTGTTCTACCTTGGAGTATTACCCCCTTTATGTCAGAATTGTCATGAGAACTGCACCAACTTTCATGAATTTTGACGTAGTAATACTTCTCACCATCATTAGTCATTCCTCGGCCATCGTGTTGATGCAACCGGAATACCGACAAATGAATTCTGATGTGTGAAATCAATACTCCCAGCAACCTCGTTGCTTGGTAGTTAAGGGACAATAATTTCATTCTTAGCGTGTTGGTTTTTGAATCATCCTTCTAAGACTGATCGTGCTACCTAGTCCTTATTTCGGTGCACCCTTCGATTGATGAGTTAGGATCTTGTCAAGTCCTCACTCATTTGATCATATCGTCTTGCCCTCAAAAGCGAGATTGTTCTCAAGCTTAGTAACATACCGGTGGTTCGTGTTTTTCCGAATATCTTCTTGGAAGTATTACCAGGTTGTCACCTGACTGCTATGTTGAGCTCGTGATCAAGTCGGGTTCTTGTGAACCACCCTTTCTCCAAGAATCTGTGATGGTTATCCCGGAGCTAGTTGGTTAAGCTAGACAACAACTTGGAGAGTTGGAAGATAAAAGCTTGTCTGACTTAGTTCATGTTAAGGGATATCTTTCTGTGTATGTGTGTGTGTTGAAGAAAGATGATATCTTCATTAATTGGTCCTTGTGATCAGTTGTTGGACCTATTGTCTTACCCCATCTATAATTTGAGTATGGGCTATCATCCAATCAGACCAGAACCAACGATATTCGTAATGTTGTCTTACTCGTGGTTGATCCCTCGAGCATACACCATTATATCTTTTGGGTCTGACCAATGCTAACACTTGTTCTCTTAACTATGGAATTCCTTTTAAGGGGAAACCCGGAAGAATTGTTGTTGAGCCCATTGACAACATCCTTATCTCCTCCATGATTTTGTTGAACATTAAGTTAGTGTTGGAAACTTTTGAAAGCATTTTCTTCATGCTAGCTCATGAAGTATTTGATGAAGGTAGTGACTTCCTTTAACTCATGTGCATCTGATGCAAGTTGCCGCCGTGGATTCGAGAAAGTCAATGTTGTTTCTTTGGAATCATCCCAAATCAGTCATGCATACGTGCGAAAGTATTCTGTGGTTCGGAGACTTGCAACCTCCATTCCATATGTGTTCCGTAGCACCCCAAGCCACTGACTGATTTGTTCGAGAAAAGGAGTTAAGTGTTAATCCATGGTAATGCGCAAGACTTCGATACCCTCGTTGATGGTTCCCCCTTCTGAACTCGGTAGTGTTTTATTATAAGACTACTATGTGGTCATGCTTGTCTGGGACAACGTGTTCACATGTTTGTAGCAGAAACAGCTCATGTTTTGGGGCTTACTATCGTAGTTCATTCCCCGAGAATCTCGCAACGTCATCTCGTCGATTTGTGTTGCAAACTTTCGTTCTTCTTCCTAGACTCGATGAGTCTGGAATATCCTGACACCAACCAGATCTGAATCTCGGGCAGATGTGATGGTTGGAACATTTTCCAAGAATTATAATATTGGTCTCTCAATAACCGGCAAGGTGGATGTCGTGGCCAACACACCCATCCGGTAGACCTATTATTATAGTATCTTGTTTGAGGAAGTTGGCCACCTCCCCATAGGGATTTCGTAGGATTACTCCCTAGTTGCCCCTATGGATTTCTGTGTTCCGAAGTCCGACCTTTTTACTTGATGTTCTAGATATCAAACCTTATCTATGGGTGGGTTACACTAGCACATCAAGGAGAACATTAGAAGCGGAGTGCTAAATGTCTCTCGGTCGATCATCCAGATTTTTATTTCCTTGGCCTCGCTAAGGTGAAATCTGAGAAGGTGTTATCTTCCTTTGCATCTGCATCATCCATCATTAGCCATCATGGTAGCAAGTTGTGTTGCCAGGATCCTTGACACGGATGTTGGTAAAACCTTGATGAATGTGGAAATGCTCAAGTTCTTGAGAGCACGCTCAAGCGCTAGGTGTTATCATCGACGCTAACTGGGTTTGCTCTCAGTTTCCTCGGCAATGCTATGACCTTTTCAACCAGTGAATTAACTCTCTAGTGTTGGGTTCTTCCCCAGTTACCAGAATCATTCCCAGCATTTGCATTTTGTTCCCAGCTTGCACCGCCAATGTGCCATTCTACCATGGGTCTCTTCCATTTCCGGTGATAAGCAAATTCATCCATTACGTTGTCTTCAACAAGGTAATCCACATCATCCAAGTCCGAGTATGCCATTCTACCGACCCCCTCCAAACGATCGTTGTGAATTGCCTTAGGCTGGTATGAAGAGTTTTCAATGATCTCTGAATCAAAGGTAATCCTTTTTGCCACTTAAGGAAATAATCTACGAATCACCCTCCTCCAGGATGTTTCGTCGTGGTTTCATGGCAACTAAACTCCTCGCTACGTGGACAATATTTTACCACCTTCTTAAATGTGGAATTGTTGTCTACCTAGTGAACCTTCGTCATCCGTTTCTTTCCACCCCTCTTGATGTGTATCTCGTGTCTCAACTCGAGAGATGGTCCTATGTCTCATTCCGTGAGTTGTTCGATCATCGAGGAGATCGACCCTTCTAGAGTCTCCTTCTTCCCCTCCATGTCATGTTGGCAGGATTTCTCAGAGCAAGACATCAAGACAAAGATGGTGATCGAATCAACGTTTCTATGAAGTGCACCCTGGATCGTGAAGATTATACTAGTTACGTTTCCCCTTCACCTTACCCTACGCTTGAATCTCGAGACGAGATTCTTGTTTAGTGGGGGTGAGTTGTCACATCCCTAGCTTCAGGCATTGCTCTAGGTTAGCTTCATGTGTGCATCATGTCTATATTTTTGAAACTTGAATTGAGGAATATTGGAAGCCTCAAAACCCTAAATAAAAGAGGGGCAAAAACCCTAGAAATCTCATTCATTGCTCCAAAATGCTCCTCTTAAATGTTTGATAATTTTTGGTAAGGGTTCTGGTCCCAACCAAAATATTGAACATTTTTAAGGAGTTATTTTTGGGACTTTGAATTTAATTCATTAGTTATTTGAATTGAATTATATTCATATAATTAGAATATAATTTCAAATATCCCTGAAATATTTTATAAGCTTTTGGAAAAGTCCATCTAGCAATATAAAATATTCAGTGGAGTTTTTGGCATTGTTTGAATTATTTTTAAAATTCAAAACAGTGGCAAAATAATTTAAATAAAACAAAAACAGAAGAAAAATATAAAACAGAATGTAAATAAAAGCAGAGAGAGAGTTTTACCTCAGCTTACCTCGCAGCCCACCTGGCCCAACTCCAGTGGCCCAGCCGGCCCAGCCCACCTCCTCCCCCTTGTCCTCTTCCTCCTCTGCCAGGAGGACGAACAGAGGCGAGGCGTGGCGCGCGCCGACGCTGCCTCGGCCACCTCCTGCTTCCCCCTGGCCACCTCCTGCTTCCTCTCGTCGCCCTGGACCCCGTCCGCGACGCCACGCACCCCCCCAGGCCTCTCACTCTCTCCCCGAGCTCCTCTCCTCCTCTGGCTCTCTCGCGCGCAGCCACCGAACACACCCGCCGCCGCCGACGAGCTTCCCCGTGGCCACCGGCCACCCCTAGCCTCGCCGATGCGCCCAGGAGCTCCCCCTCGACCCCTCCTTCCTCCCCACCGACCCACGGCCCTACGGACGCGCCACAACGCCGCCGGCATCGCCGTTTCCATCGCCGGCCGCCGAGGATCTTCACCGTCAATTCGCCACCATCGTCGCTTCCCCGAGCTCGCTGACCCTCCCTGCACGATCCCCGTGAGTCCCTGCTTCGTTTCCCCCTAACCCCAAGCCCGATTACGAGCTCTAGCCGCCCCCTCTACCGGAGCCGAGACGCTCCGCCGCACGGACTCGTCGCCGGCGAAGCCCCGGTGACCAAATGGCCCCGCGCGTGCGTCCGTTGCACTCGCAACGACCCGTGGAGCAACGCTAGCGTGGCAGCTAGCTTGTTTGCAAGCTGCAGCGCTAACCCCGCACCCACCCGAGCTCCGGCCGCCGCCTCGGGCTCCATTCCGGCGAACCCCGGCCACCCCCGCACCTCCCGTTGGCCCCCCTAGATGCGCACGGGCACGGGCTACCTTCTGGTGCCCTTCGCACGTCCAGCCGCCGCCCGTAGCGCAACCCCGGTGAACTTCCGCCGCGTTTCGGGTCGCCGCCGGCCGAACTCCGGTGGCCAGTGACGTGGCGCTGTCATTAGCCACTAATGACGCGCTAACCAACCCCCTAGGCCACTGACAGCGGGCCCCACCCCTGGTCAAACCCCAGTCAGCGCTGGGTTTGACCGGGATTAGCTCCTGTGTCACTGACGTGTGGCCCCCACACGTCAGGTTTGACCGAGCCAGCCCAGTTGACCCTGCTGACGTCACTGTGACGTGGGGCTGACGCAATAAGTATTTTCTGGATTTAATATTATTCAGGAAATTTCAGAAAATAGCTAAAACTTCAATAAATCATAGAAAATTAACCGTAACTCCAAATTAAATAATTTATATATGAAAAATTATCAGAAAAATTCAAGGAATCCATCTGTACCATTTTCATGCATGTTAGAACAACTTATAGCTGCTGTTTAGCACAAATCATATAAAGGGCATTTAAATATCCACATATGGAGTTTGAATTTGAATCTTGGATTCAAACCAACTCCATTTAATCTGGTCTTAGTTGCATTAGCCCAACACACATTCATTTTGCCATGTCATGATCATGCATCATATTGTGCATTGCATTGATTGTGTTCCCTTCTGTGTTGCCGGTATTTGTCCCCTCTCGATAGACGTGATACCGATGATGTGATCGTTGACACTGATGAAGACTCAATGTTATCTTCAGAAGTGCCAGGCAAGCAAAACCCCCTTGTTCATTCCGATACAATCCTACTCTCTCGCTCCTGCTCTCTTTTAATGCATTAGGACAACACCGATTCATCTGTTACTTGCTGCGGTAGCTGAACCCCTTTATCCTTTGCATGACCTGTCATTGCCACAGTAAATAGATGAAACCCACTAGCATGAGTAGGAGTTGTTTGAGCCCTGTTGTGCCTACTCATTCATGTTTGTTTGTCATGCCTGCTACTGCTTAGAGTTGAGTCAGGTCTGATTCATCGGGGATGAATCAGAGGTGTGTGAACATGTCCTACTGTGTGTGAGCTAAGTGTGTGAACACGATTTGGTAAAGGTAGCGGTGAGAGGCCATGTAGGAGTACATGGTGGGTTGTCTCATTGCAGCCGTCCTCAGGAACTGAGTTCTGTGTTTGTGATCCATGATTCAGCTACTACCACGCATTGGGCCCGAAACCAATGGACCCTCTCGGCTTCTTGATCACCCTTGTCCTCTGTCCAGGAGTTGCAAGTAGTTTCTGGTGTTTGTAGTATGCTGGAGGCCGTGGGCAGCGCTGACCGTAGGGGTGGGCTGTGATGCGGTAGGCACGTGGCACGGTGTACCGGGCGCCCGTTTGGTGTCTCGGGAACCCTGTTCACATCGTTTGGGGCTGTGAGCGAAACTCCGGCCGGATCTCCTCATGGATGGAACCCGAATAGGCGATAAACCTGGACTAGAGACTCGAGTGTTTAGGCAGGCCGTGGCCGACACCCACGTTGGGCTTCCGCTTGAAGGTTGCCGAGTACATGTCGTGTAAACGGCGGTAAGTGGTGAGAGCGTGTGTGAAGAAGTACACCCCTGCAGGGTTAACATCATCTATTCGAATAGCCGTGTCCGCGGAAAAGGACTTCTGGGTTGCTTATATCAGTTCATAGACAAGTGAAAGTGGATACTTTAAAATGCGCAAGATAAGCGTGAGTGCTATGGATGGCGTTCTCGTAGGGAGACGGGAGCGGATCCATAGTGGTGTATTGATATGGTGAATATGTGGACTCGTGTGCGCCACCTCAAAAGAGTCGCTTGCAGTCGTAGTTTAGGATAGCCACCGAGTCAAAGCTGGCTTGCTGCAGTTAAACCCCACCATCCCCTTGTTGATAATGATGCATATGTAGATAGTTCTGATGTAAGTCTTGCTGGGTACATTTGTACTCACGTTTGCCTATTTTATGTTTTGCAGAGAGACTTCAGTCTCACTAGTAGTTCCGCGTGGACTTCGACGTTTAGCTTGTTACCTCAGCTACGATCTTGTGCCCTCGGCAGGATCTGGTAGATAGTCAGGCTTCTCAGCCTTTTCCATTTATAGATGTCTGTACTCAGACATGATAGCTTCCGCTTGTGCTTTGATTTGTATGCTCTGATGTTGGGTCATGAGACCCATGTTTGTAATATCTCGCTCCTCGGAGCCTAATGAATAAATTACTTGAGTCGTAGAGTCATGTTGTGATGCCATGTTGTATTTGCACATATCGAGCATATTGTGTGTATGTTATTGAAATGCTTGGTATGTGTGGGATCTGACCATCTAGTTGTTTATCTTTAGTAGCCTCTCTTACCGGGAAATGTCTCCTAGTGTTTCCACTGAGCCATGGTAGCTTGCTACTGCTCCGGAACACTTAGGCTGGCCGGCATGTGTCCTTCTTCGTTCCTGTGTCTGTCCCTTCGGGGAAATGTCACGCGATGAATACCGGAGTCCTGTTAGCCCGCTACAGCCCGGTTCACCGGAGTCCTGCTAGCCCAGTGCTACAGCCTGGATTCACTCGCTGATGACCGACACGTTCGATGCTGGGTCATGGATGCCTGTCCCTGTAAGTCTGTGTCACTTTGGGTTTACGACTAGCCATGTCAGCCCGGGCTCCTTATCATATGGATGCTAGCGACACTGTCATATACGTGTGCCAAAAGGCGCAAACGGTCCCGGGCAAAGGTAAGGCGACACCCGTGGGAATACCGTGCGTGAGGCCGCAAAGTGATATGAGGTGTTACCGACTAGATCAATGTGACATCGAGTCAGGGTCCTGACAGAATTCCCATAATTATTAGAAGGATTACTAGGATATGGCCTAGGATTAAAATTCCCTCTATAAGCGTTGTTACCAAAATTATTCCTACCAACAAAATTCACATCCATAGATTCATTGTTATTCTCAATCAAAGTACACAAAGGCATATCATTAGGATCAGAAGAAACACTCTTAGTAGCAAATAATTTCATAAGTTCATCCATCTTTCCACTCAAAACATTGATTTCTTCTATCGCATGCACTTTTTTATTAGAAGATCTTTGAGTATGCCATTGAGAATAATTAACCATAATATTATCTAGGAGTTTAGTAGTATCTCCTAAAGTGATTTCCATAAAAGTTCCTCCCGCGGCCGAATCTAAAAGATTTCTAGAAGCAAAATTCAATCCGGCATAAAAAAAATTGTATAATCATCCACAAATTCAAACCATGAGTAGGGCAATTATGTATCATTAATTTCATTCTCTCCCAAGCTTGTGCAACATGTTCATGATAAAGTTGTTTAAAGTTCATAATATCGTTTCTAAGAGAGATGATCTTAGCGGGAGGAAAATACTTAGAGATAAAAGCATCTTTGCACTTGTTCCATGAATCAATACTATTCTTAGGCAAAGACAAAAACCAAGCTTTAGCACGATCTCTAAGCGAAAAAGGAAATAGCTTCAATTTAACGACATCATTATTGACATCTTTTTTCTTTTGCATATCACATAAATCAACGAAGCTATTCAGATGAGTAGTGGCATCTTCACTAGGAAGGCCGGCGAATTGATCTTTCATAACAAGATTCAACAAAGCAGCATTAATTTCAAAAGATTCAGCATCGGCAAGACGAGCAATCAGAGTGCTAAGGAAATCATTATTATTGGTATTGGTGAAGTCACACAATTTAGTAGTATCTTGAGCCATCGCGACAAACAAGCAATCTAACACACGAGCAAACAAAAGGCAAATAAAGAGGGAGGATAGAGAGAGAGAGGGCGAATAAAACGACAAGGGTGAATTGGGGGGAGAGGAAAACGAGAGGCAAATGGCAAATAATGTAATGCGAGAGATAGGGATTGTGATGGGCACGTGGTATGTTGACTTTTTGCGTAGACTCCTCGGCAATGGCGCCAGAAATCCTTCTTGCTACGTCTTGAGCTTGTGTTGGTTTTCCTCAAAGAGGAAGGGATGATGCAGCAGAGTGGCGTAAGTATTTCCCTCAGTTTTTGAGAACCAAGGTATCAATCCAGTAGGAGGCCACACTCAAGTCCCTCGTACCTGCACAAAGCGATAGCTACTCACAACCAACGCGATTAGGGGTTGTCAATCTCTTCACGGTCACTTACGAGAGTGAGATCTGATAGATATAATATTTTTGGTATTTTTGGTATAAAAATGCAAAGTAAAAAGTAAAAGCAAAGTAAAAAAGCAAAGCAAGATTAAAGTAATGGAGATTGATATGATGAGAGTAGACCTGGGGGCCATAGGTTTCACTAGTGGCTTCTCTCAAGAGCATAAGTATTCTACGGTGGGTGAACAAATTACTATTGAGCAATTGACAGAATTGAGCATAGTTATGAGAATATCTAGGCATGATCATGTATATAGGCATCACGTCCGTGACAAGTAGATCAAAACGATTCTGCATCTACTACTATTACTCCACTCATCGACCGCTATCCAGCATGCATCTAGAGTATTAAGTTAAAAACAGAGTAACGCCTTAAGCAAGATGACATGATGTAGAGAGATAAATTCATGCAATATGAAATAAACCCCATCTTGTTATCCTCGATGGCAACGATGCAATACGTGCCTTGCTGCCCCTTCTATCACTGGGTAAGGACACCGCAAGATCGAACCCAAAGCTAAGCACTTCTCCCATGGCAAGAACTACCAATCTAGTTGGCTAAACCAAACGGATAATTTGAAGACACTTGCAAAGATAACCAATCATACATAAAAGAATTCAGAGAAGATTCAAATAGATCTCCACAAGAGAGGGGGAGAACTTTGTATTGAGATTCAAAGAGAGAGAAGAAGCCATCTAGCTACTAAATATGGACCCGAAGGTCTGAGGTAAACTACTCACACTTCATCGGAGGGGCTAGGATGATGTAGAAGCCCTCCGTGATGACGGCCCTCTTCCGGCGGAGCTCCGGAACAGGCCCCAAGATGGGATCTCGTGGATACAGAAAGTTGCGGCGGTGGAATTAGGTTTTTTGGCTCCTGTTCTGATTGTTTGGGGGTACGTGTGTATATATAGGAGGAAGGAGTACATCGATGGAGCACCAAGGGGCCCACGAGGCAGGAGCGCGCCCTAGGGGGGCGCGCCCCACCCTCGTGACCTCCTCTTTGACCCCCTGGAGTAGGGTCCAAGTCTCCTGGATCACGTTCGGTGAGAAAATCACGTCCCCGAAGATTTTATTCCGTTTGGACTCCGTTTGATATTCTGTTTATCCGAAACACTGAAATAGGCAAAAAACAGCAATTCTGGGCTGGGCCTCCGGTTAATAGGTTAGTCCCAAAAATAATATAAAAGTGGAAAATAAAGCCCAATATAGTCCAAAATAGTAGATAATATAGCATGGAGCAATCAAAGTTATAGATACGTTGGAGACGTATCAGTCTTCGGCATTGCAAGGCGGGTTCTTTTCCAAATACTTCATGGAAGATTTTTGAACACAAGGATAGTGTATGGTTCTGCAAAACAAGTTCCACACCCCATCGTAGAGAGAATAATATTTCCATAAATCTAATCTGCTGACACGTTTCGGCAGCACAACATCATGTCACAGCCCGATCCTTATCTGAACTATTTTTCTCAACCAGCACTGCGCATATTGCGAGGCGGTTTTTCTGTCACGTCTTGTCAAAGCAGAGATCGTGTCCCCCTTATTACGGGATTCTCATCAATACGGACGTGGGTAACCCATCCGCGCCATCAATTACGGCGCCTGGTAAATAAGCGGTTTTACCAGGCAAGTGGGGAGACGCATCGCCTCTTCCGCCCTTATAAAGGGACAATGATTTACTCTTTTCACCCACGCCTTCTTCCTCCTTGCTTACCCATTCCCGCACACTCGAGCTCTAGTGCCCAAGCTCGCGTTCTTCTTCTCAAACCACTCCAAGCATGTCTGGAGCAGGAGGCAAGTGGATGGTCTCCTACGTCACGGAGGAGAATATCAAAAAGTTATGGGAAGCCGGATATCTAGCCGCGGATATCGTGCACCAGCTGCCAGATGCGGGGAAGATCATCCCAACGCCCGAACCCCATGAGAGGGTAGTTTTCTTACCCATTTTGTCCGCGGACTGGGATTTCCCCTCCACCTGTTTGTCCGCGGGCTCATGTTCTACTATGGGCTGGATTTTGATGATCTGGCCCCCAATTTCATCCTCAACATCTCGACATTTATCGTCGTGTGCGAGGCCTTCCTCCACATCAAGCCCCATTTCAGCCTGTGGCTGAGGACCTTCAATGTCAAACCGAAGGTGGTGGTCGGACAGCAAGCGGAGTGCAGAGGCGCCATGGTGGGAAAGATGCCTAATGTCACCTGGCTTGAAGGCTCCTATGTGGAGACCATAAAGGGGTGGCAATCGGGGTGGTTCTACATCACCGAGCCGCGCGACACCAACTGGGTGGCGGTCCCCGAATTCCGATCCGGAATCCCCACATGGCTCACCTCCTGGAAAGAGAAGGGCCTGTCCTGGGGTTCCTCGGTAGAGCTGACCGGACTCCAGACCTGCATCAAGAACATGATGAGCAAGAAAATTAAGCTCGTCGACGTGGTCCAGGTCATGCTCTTCCGTCGGATTCTCCCGTGTCAACAACGGGCATTCAACTTGTGGGAGTTCGACCCAGCCAAGCACCAGACGCTATGAGAGCTCTATGGCATGACACACGAGGACGTCTAGAGGGTGTTGTTTAAGGGTGCCGAGGTACCTCCTTCTCTCACCGAGGACCGCGGACTCAGCGCAAAGCGCCACGCCAATCTGGTAAGTTTTATATTTCACAGTGTATCTATTTGCCCTAGTTTAATCATGTGCGAGATCTAAGCCTTCCATGCCTTTAACAGGACTGGGTGAAGACAGCGGAGCAGATCGACTGCCCTGCACCCCTGCCGGAAGATCCTGTCGATGCTCTCCTGACGGAAATGCTGGTTCCGGCACCTTACGAGGTGCCGGTGAAGAAGGCTAAGAAGAAGGCCGCGGGGACCCAAAAGGGTCTCGGGCGCAAGGTTGTATCGGACTCATCGTCCGATAACTCCGACGCGCCCTCCTCCCATGAAAACGTGGAGGAGGAAGAGGAAAGTTCTCCCCCCAGCCGGGGAAGACAAGAAAAGGAAGGCCGATCCAACCGGGGAGGCCGAAGGGTCCAAGAAGGGTAGGACCCTCCCTCCAGACTGCTCCACGACGACCGCCTACAGCGGCGACGAGTGGCTACCCAGGGTCAAGCCCTTGGCGAAGTCGTAAGTATCCGGACACCATAGTAATTCATGGTATGTTTTACTGCACTACTTCTCCTCATGCTGAACATGATTATGCGTCCGTCCCGAGCGCATCTCGACGTATCTTCGTCGAGCGGTTCGTTGGACTCGTCGGATATGAATAGCGGTTCTCTTCCGACCGCCTCCACCCCTCTCCCTACGGACAACGCCGAGGTGTTGTCTCAAAAGGCACCGAGCCAAGGGGAGGTGGTCCTGGATGCGTCTCGAGGCGACCTCCCGGACCCTGGGTACCAAGGGAGTGAGGCTCCTATGGGCTCCAAGTTCGGCCCCCAGCCGAACACTGCGTCAGAACCTTTGATGGTTCCGGACTCCGGTAGGCGGTCCCCTGTTAAGGGGGGCCAACCACCCGTGCCAGTTGCTACCTCTTGAGCACTGCGTTGGTTTTACCCGAAGCGGAAGGGATGATGCAGCAAAGTAGCGTAATTATTTCCCTCAGTTTTTGAGAACCAAGGTATCAATCCAGTAGGAGGCTACGCGCAAGTCCCTCGTACCTGCACAAAACACATAAATCTTCGCAACCAACGCGAATAGGGGTTGTCAATCCCTACACGGCCACTTATGAGAGTGAGATCTGATAGATATGATAAGATAATATTTTTGGTATTTTTGTGATAAAGAAGCAAAGTAAAATAAAGGCAAAGTAAAAGGCAAAGGAAATAACTAAGTAGTAGGATATTAATATGATAAAGATAGACCCGGGGGCCATAGGTTTCACTAGTGGCTTCTCTCGAGAGCATAATTATTCTACGGTGGGTGAACAAATTACTGTTGAGCAATTGATAGAATTGAGCATAGTTATGAGAATATCTAGGTATGATCATGTATATAGGCATCACGTCCGAGACAAGTAGACCGACTCCTGCCTGCATCTACTACTATTACTCCACTCATCGACCGCTTTCCAACATGCATCTAGAGTATTAAGTTAAAAATAGAGTAACGCCTTAAGCAAGATGACATGATGTAGAGGGATAGACTCATGAAATATGATGAAAACCCCATCTTGTTATCCTCGATGGCAACAATACAATACGTGCCTTGCTGCCCCTACTGTCACTGGGAAAGGACACTGCAAGATTGAACCCAAAGCTAAGCACTTCTCCCATAGCAAGAAAGATCAATCTAGTAGGCCAAACCAAACTAATAATTCGAAGAGACTTGCAAAGTTAACCAATCATAAATAAAAGAATTTAGAGAAGATTCAAATATTGTTCATAGATAGACTTGATCATAAACCCACAATTCATCGGTCTCAACAAACACACCGCAAAAAAGAAGATTACATCGAATAGTTCTCCACAAGAGAGGGGAAGAACATTGTATTGACATCCAAAAAGAGAGAAGAAGCCATCTAGCTAATAACTATGGACCCGTAGGTCTGAGGTAAACTACTCACACTTCATTGGAGAGGTTATGGTGTTGATGTAGAAGCCCTCCGTGATCGATGCCCCCACCGGCGGAGCTCCGAAACAGGCCCCAAGATGGGATCTCGTGGATACAGAAAGTTGCGGTGGTGGAATTAGGTTTTTGGCTCCGTATCTGATCGTTTGGGGGTACGTAGGTATATATAGGAGGAAGGAGTACGTCGGTGGAGCAACAGGGGGCCCATGAGGGTGGAGGGCGCGCCTGGGGGGAGGGGGGTAGGCGTGCCCCCTACCTCGTGGCCTCCTCTTTTGTGTCTTGACGTAGTGTCCAAGTCTCCCGAGTCTTGTTTGTTGAGAAAATCATGTTCCCGAAGGTTTTATTCCGTTTGGACTCCGTTTGATATTCATTTTCTTTGAAACCCTAAAACAGGCAAAAAACAACAATTCTGGGCTGGGCCTCCAGTTAATAGGTTAGTCCCAAAAATAATATAAAAGTGGATAATAAAGCCCAATAATGTCCAAAACAGTAGATAATATAGCATGGAGCAATCAAAAATTATAGATACGTTGGATACGTATCAAGCATCCCCAAGCTTAATTCCTGCTCGTCCTCTAGTAGGTAAATGATAAAAACAAAATTTTTTATGCGGAGTGCTACTTGGCATAATTTTAATGTAATTCTTCTTAATTGTGGTATGAATATTCAGATCCGAAAGATTCAAGACAAAAGTTTAATATCGACATAAAAATAATAATACTTCAAGCATACTAACAAAGCAATTATGTCTTCTCAAAATAACATGGCCAAAGAAAGTTATCCCTACAAAATCATATAGTCTGGCTATGCTCCATCTTCACCACACAAAATATTTAAATCATGCACAACCCCGATGACAAGCCAAGCAATTGTTTCATACTTTTGAGATTCTCAAAACTTTTTCAATTTTCACGCAATACATGAGCGTGAGCCATGGACATAGCACTATAGGTAGAATAGAATGGTGGTTGTGGAGAAGACAAAAAGGGGAAGATAGTCTCACATCAACTAGGCGTATCAACGGGCTATGGACATGCCCATCAATAGATATCAATGTGAGTGAGTAGGGATTGCCATGCAACGGATGCACTAGAGCTATAGGTATATGAAAGCTCAAAACGAAACTAAGTGGGTGTGCATCCAACTTGCTTGCTCATGAAGACCTAGGGCAATTGGAGGAAGCCCATCATTGGAATATACAAGCCAAGTTCTATAATGAAAAATTCCCACTAGTAAAGTGACAACATGAGAGACTCTCTACTATGAATATCATGGTGCTACTTTGAAGCACAAGTGTGGTAAAAGGATAGTAGCATTGTTCCTTCTCTCTTTTCTCTCTTTTTCTCTCTTTTTTTATTTTTTTATTTGGGCCTTTTCTCTTTTTTATGGCCTCTTTTTTTATTTTTCGTCCGGAGTCTCATCCCGACTTGTGGGGGAATCATAGTCTCCATCATCCTTTCCTCACTGGGACAATGCTCTAATAATGATGATCATCACACTTTTATTTTTCTTACAACTCGATTCTTAGAACAAAATATGACTCTATATGAATGCCTCCGGCGATGTACCGGGATATGCAATGACTCATGAGTGACATGTATGAAAGAATTATGAATGGTGGCTTTGCCACAAATACGATGTCAACTAGATGATCATGCTAAGCAATATGACAATGATGAAGCGTGTCATAATAAACGGAATGGTGGAAAGTTGCATGGCAATATATCTTGGAATGGATATGGAAATGCCATAATAGGTAGGTATGGTGGCTGTTTTGAGGAAGGTATATGGTGGGTGTATGATACCGGCAAAAAGGTGTGCGGTATTAGAGAGGCTAGCAGAGGTGGAAGGGTGAGAGTAGTGCGTATAATCCATGGACTCAACATTAGTCATAAAGAACTCATATACTTATTGCAAAAATCTACAAGTTATCAAAGCAAAGTATTACGCGCATGCTCCTAGGGGATAGATTGGTAGGAAAAGACCATCGCTCGTCCCTGACCGCCACTCATAAGGAAGAAAATGAAAAAATAAATCATGCTCCGACTTCATCACATAACGGTTCACCATACGTGCATGCTACGGGAATCACAAACTTTAACACAAGTATTCTTCAAATTCACAACTACTCAACTAGCACAACTTTAATATCACCATCTTTATATCTCAAAACAATTATCAAGCATCGAACTTCTCATAGTATTCAACACACTCATAAGAAAGTTTTATTATTAAAATTGTATACCAAGCATATTAGGATTTTAAGCAAATCACCATGCTATTTAAGACTCTCAAAATAATCTAAGTGAAGCATGAGAGATCAATAGTTTCTATAAAACAAATCCACCACCGTGCTCTAAAAGATATAAGTGAAGCACTAGAGCAAAACTATATAACTCAAAAGATATAAGCGAAGCACATAGAGTATTCTAACAAATTTCAAATCATGTATGGCTCTCTCAAAAGGTGTGTACAGCAAGGATGATTGTGGTAAACTAACAAATAAATACTCAAATCATACAAGACGCTCCAAGCAAAACACATATCATGTGGTGAATAAAAATATAGCTCCAAGTAAAGTTACCGATAGAAGTAGACGAAAGAGGGGATGCCTTCCGGGGCATCCCCAAGCTTTGGATTTTACGTGTCCTTAGATTATCTTGGGGGTGCCATGGGCATCCCAAAGCTTAGGCTCTTTCTACTCCTTGTTCCATAATCCATCAAATCTTTACCCAAAACTTGAAACTTCACAACACAAAACTTAAAGTAGAAAATCTCGTGAGCTTCGTTAGCGAAAGAAAATAAAAGACCACTTCAAGGTACTGTAATGAACTCATTATTTATTTATATTGGTATTATACCTACTGTATACCAACTTCTCTATGGTTTATAAACTATTTTACTAGCCATAGATTCATCAAAATAAGCAAACAACACACGAAAAACAGAATCTGTCAAAAATAGAACAGTCTGTAGTAATCTGTAGCTAGCGCAAGATCTGGAACCCCAAAAATTCTAAAATAAATTTCTGGACGTGAGGAATTTATCTATTAATCATATTCAAAAATAATTAACTAAATATCGCTTTCCAAATAAAAATGGCAGTAGTTCTCGTGAGCGCTAAAGTTTCTGGCTTTTTACAACAAGTGTAACAAGACTTTCCCCAAGTCTTCCCAGCGGTTCTACTTGGCACAAACACTAATTAAACACAAAAAACACAACCAAAACAGAGGCTAGATAAATTATTTATTACTAAACAGGAGCAAAAATGAAGGAATAAAAATAAAATTGGGTTGCCTCCCAACAAGGGCTATCGTTTAACGCCCCTAGCTAGGCATAACAAGCAAGGATAGATCTAAGTATTGCCATCTTTGGTAGGTAATTCTTCAATGAGGAATCTACCATCTTTAGGAATTTCTTTATTTTTATTAATTATCAAACTTTTAGGCACAAGATCTAAAAATTCATTTGTAACAAATGGTTCCTTAATGATAGCAAAAAGATTGGGATGGATACTTCTAGATTTGAGATCCGTATTTTCCTTACTAGAGGATTCACCCTTATTTTCAGGAACATACATAAGCTTGGCAATTTTAGTGGGAGGACTTGGAGTATTCTTTACGGAAGAAAAAGTGGTTCCCAAGTTGGTAATAATATCCTCAAGTTTATCGATCCTAGTGGAATCGTGATTTATTTTCTCGTTAACTATGGGTTCCTTTTCTTTAATATTTTTCAAAGTAACTCCTACTTTAGATCCATATTGAGAGATTCGGCTGTGGATCTTTTTATTCAAATTTTCAATTAACTCTATGGTAGAAACCTTATTTTCAATCATTTCAAGCCTTTGCATTACATGCTCTAAAGTTAATATAGTTCCATCAACCAAAAGAGGGGGTGAGCCAAATAAATCTATCATAGCATTATAAGAATCAAAAGTATGGCTACCCAAAAAGTTCCCTCCAGTAATAGTATCAAGAACATATCTGTGCCAAGGATTAATGCCTACATAAAAATTGCGAAGAAGAACAGAAGTATATTGCTTCCTAGTAGATCTATTTTGAGCATTGCAAATTCTATACCAAGCATCTTTCAGATTCTCTCCCTCCCTTTGCTTAAAATTTAGAATTTCACTCTCAGGAGATAACGGAGAAGATAAGGGACTAGCCATAACGACAAGCAAACAAACTAACACACGAGCAAACAAAAAAGCAAACGGGCAAAAAGAGGCAAATAGAGAAAGAGAGGGAGGATAGAGAGAGATAGGGCGAATAAAACGGCAAGGGTGAAGTGGGGGAGAGGAAAACGAGAGGCAAATGGCAAATAATGTAATGCGGGAGATAAGGGTATGTGATGGGTACTTGGTATGTTGACTTTTGCGTAGACCTCCCCGGCAACGGCACCAGAAATCCTTCTTGCTACCTCTTGAGCATTGCGTTGGTTTTTCCCGAAGAGGAAGGGATGATGCAGCAAAGTAGCGTAAGTATTTCCCTCAGTTTTTGAGAACCAAGGTATCAATCCAGTAGGAGGCTATGCGTGAGTCCCTCGTACCTGCACAAAACAAATAAATCTTCGCAACCAACGCGAATAGGGGTTGTCAATCCCTACACGGCCACTTACGAGAGTGAGATCTGATAGATATGATAAGATAATATTTTTGGTATTTTTGTGATAAAGATGCAAAGTAAAATAAAGGCAAAGTAAAAAAGCAAAGGAAATAACTAAGTAGTAGCAGATTAATATGATAAAGATAGACCCAGGGGCCATAGGTTTCACTAGTGGCTTCTCTCGAGAGCATAAGTATTCTACGGCGGGTGAACAAATTACTGTTGAGCAATTGACAGAATTGAGCATAGTTATGAGAATATCTAGGTATGATCATGTATATAGGCATCACGTCCGAGACAAGTAGACCGACTCCTGCCTGCATCTACTACTATTACTCCACTCATCGACCGCTATCCAGCATGCATCTAGAGTATTAAGTTAAAAACAAAGTAACGCCTTAAACAAGATGACATGATGTAGAGGGATAGACTCATGAAATATGATGAAAACCCCATCTTGTTATCCTCGAAGGCAACAATACAATACGTGGCTTGCTACCCCTACTGTCACTGGGAAAGGACACCGCAAGATTGAACCCAAAGCTAAGCACTTCTCCCATTGCAAGAAAGATCAATCTAGCAGGCCAAACCAAACTGATAATTCGAAGAGACTTGCAAAGATAACCAATCATACATAAAAGAATTCAGAGAAGATTCAAATATTGTTCATGGATAGACTTGATCATAAACCCACAATTCATCGGTCTTAACAAACACACCGTAGAAGATTACATCGAATAGTTCTCCACAAGAGAGGGGGAGAACATTGTATTGAGATCCAAAAAGAGAGAGGAAGCCATCTAGCTAATAACTATGGACTCGTAGGTCTGAGGTAAACTACTCACACTTCATCGGAGAGGCTATGGTGTTGATGTAGAAGCCCTCCATGATCGATGCCCCCTCTGGCGGAGCTCCGGAACAGGCCCCAAGATGGGATCTCGTGGATACAGAAAGTTGCGGTGGTGGAATTAGGTTTTTGGCTCCGTATCTAATCGTTTGGGGGTACGTAGGTATATATAGGAGGAAGGAGTACGTCGGTGGAGCAACAGGGGGCCCACGAGGGTGGAGGGCGCGCCTGGGGGGGTAGGTGCGCCCCCCTACCTTGTGGCCTCCTCTTTTGTGTCTTGATGTAGGGTCCAAGTCTCCCGGGTCTTGTTTGTTGAGAAAATCACGTTCCCGAAGGTTTCATTCCGTTTGGACTCCATTTGATATTCCTTTTCTTCGAAACCCTAAAACAGGAAAAAAACAATTCTGGGTTGGGCCTCCGGTTAATAGGTTAGTCCCAAAAATAATATAAAAGTGGATAATAAATCCCAATAATGTCCAAAACAGTAGATAATATAGCATGGAGAAATCACAAATTATAGATACATTGGAGACGTATCACCGGTGTCCTCTGTCCATCTAGAGGCACCGGACAACTTGCTGGAAGCGCTTCACAGCGCTTCCATCGATGAAGAGCACCGCACTATCATGAGTGCGGTGATCGAGAAGGTTCAGTCCGCCAAAAACGGGCTGACCGAGGCTTGCGCTAGCCTCCTAACAGGCTTTGAGGTAAGCAATCAAAATATATATAAGAAAATATTACCGCATAGATAGTAGCCCCTGATGCTCTGTTCGGTGTTCGAGAAGAAAGGCCGAATATAGGATCAAATGATGAGTCAGGAGTCTAATAAGAATATGTCTATTTGTAAGTCTAGGCTTCCCTGTTGGCCGCTGCCGCACGTACTGCGGAGGTCTCTGCACTGAAGCAGGACCTGGAGCGGTCCGAGAATGAGCTTGGCCTTATCAAGAGGCAGCTCGAGGAGAGCAAAGGTAAGCAATACCTTGTCTACGCTTTTGAAAAGGAGTTCATTTGTAAAATAATAGGATCAACATGAATTTGCCAGGGGCCGCGACCGAGGTGGCGACCCTAAAGTAGGCGCTGTCCGAGGCCGAAGACAAAGCGGCCAAGGAACGCATCGAGCAGGAGAAGCAAGAAACCCGAGTGGGCGAGGTGCAGCAAGAGCTCGAGGCTCTCGCCAAAAAACACGAGTCCTTGGAGCTCGACTCTAAGACGCGAGAGTCCGAGATCCCACAGGCGCTTGAAAGCGCTCGGAGCGCCAAGGCTGAAGCCCACAAGGCCCTCCAGGAAATTGATGCGGTGAAGAAGATAGCAGCGGGTAAGGCATTCATTATGCAAAGAAAGCATGTGAAGGAAACTTTCCTTTTTCTTACCCGAGTTTGGAGCTCTCCAGGAGCGTTCGCAGATCTTCCCCGCAGTGTACTGGATGCCGCGGAGTTTTACCGAGCTGAGGAGGGGAGCTCGACGGAGAAGTTGTTCTGGTCTCAGTATACTGGGACCGAACACCCGATGCCCTTGAGCGACTAGCTGAAGCAATTGGTCGAGCTTCACAAGGTAGCCGAACAGGCCATGAGGGGCCTTATAGTCCGGATGTGGCCTGGCGAGCCCCAGTCTGGTAGCTACTTCGGTCTGGTGAGGCGGCTTGTGGAGGCCTGCCCACGGCTTGAAGTCATAAAGCGGTCAGCCTGCATCGAGGGTGCGCGTAGGGCTTTTGCCCGGGCGAAGGTGCACTGGGCGAAGCTGGACGCCGTGAAGCTGGTGAAGGAGGGGCCGCCGGAAGCAAGGAGCATCACCACCCGAGATGTACTATGAGAGTGTCCTGAAGGGTTCCCGCCTTGTGGCGGATGAATGTGCCAGGGATGTAATTTTTGAATGAACATGCTCGTGTGATCCTGTAATGTGAAACAAGTTCATCTGCGCTATGCAACACTTTTTTAATTTAAAATATTACCTTCTGTGCGGCCTTATAATATCTAAGAGTTGGCCAGTCGTCGGCTTCTGCCCCCATGTAGCTAGTACTGGGGTGTTCGGGATAAACCTGAGCACTCTTTACCCCAATTTTGGGTCCTTCAAGGGAGGTGTTCAACACAAAGAACCAGGCAATTGGACTATAAGGCTTTATCACTCTCACTTAGCCATAGAAGTCTACAATTTTACACTTTGGCGAAGCCCCTAGTGTCCGGAAGGCCGAATTTGGGGCGCTATACTCGCCTAAGCCGGACAAGGCCGGCTCCTCGCCAGAAGCGGAAAAAGTCTTTAAGGACTTGAGACCTCTCGAACAGCGACCAGTCTCTCGCCTTATCATGATAGTCAGTTTTCGACTTTCTCTACTGAGGCGCTCGTCCAGAAGAACCGGGACGCAATCGCAGTAGTTCTCCCACCGCTACCTTAGCTGATATAGCGGAACATAAGGTACCAAAGCATGGGAGCCGGGCAAACCCAACATTTGACCAAAGACATGATTCGGAGCTGATGCATATAATGCTATAAGTTCGGGGTGCCGCACTATCGAAAGTGTTCGGACTTCTTGCGCCGTATTATGGGGTAAACGAAAGCCCCTGGCGTACTGACTGTACCCGAACGTACGGGTGCGGATTGTCGTGAATGGACATAAAGGGAAAAAAGGAACGAATAATGCAATAATAGACTAATGCTATGCATTGTTATTTAAATAATACTTCGAGGCATACTGGTACAGGTAGTGCAATAAGCAGAAAGTAGGACTATTCAAAATGTCCTATCCAAGGGCAAGCTGCGTATGGATAGTAGAAAGCGGGTATTATTATTAGAGACCACCCGGGGGTTCCCGTGTTTATCTTAGCTTCTTGCCGCCTTGGTTGTTGCTTCCCATAATCTGTCCGGCAATCGTACTGCCGGAAAGGGCTTCCAGGGGGTTAGGTCCTAAAAGAGAAAAGAAATGATAAAGATATACAGCCCCTAGGGTGGTTAAGCCGCATTGCGGGACGTGCCCTGGTCATGCCCCCGCCTATGTCCATGGTATTTTCAGTGCGTAATTATGTACGCGCGGCATGGATTTCGTCGCTTGACTGGGACTAGGACGGGGGCCGAATTGCTAGGCAAGCTCTGAACGTGCCAGGCGATCCTGTTGTAGTTTACTTCGGACACGCTTGAAGGTGTTCGGGGGCTGTATCGCCGAATTAGTGGTTTGCCTTAAAAGGCTGCTTTGTGCTTCTGCTGCGAGGGCCGCAGTGTGCTCTTCCGTGCGGAGCGAGCATTCTGTGTTTCCATTCACTGTTATGACCCCCTGAGGTCCTGGCATCTTGAGCTTGAGGTATGCGTAATGCGGTACTGCATTGAATTTTGCAAATGCAGTTCGTCCGAGCTGTGCATGATAGCCACTGCGAAACGGGACGATGTCGAAGATTAACTCCTCGCTTTGGAAGTTGTCCGGTGATCCGAAGACCACTTCCAGTGTGATTGAGCCTATGCAATGGGCCTCTACACCTGGGATGACGCCTTTAAAGGTGGTTTTGCTGGGTTTGATCCTCAAGGGATCGATACCCATTTTTCGCACTATATCCTGATAGGGCAGGTTTAGGCTGCTGCTGCCGTCCATAAGGACTCGAGTGAGATGAAATCCGTCGATGATGGGGTCTAGGACTAGTGCGACGGATCCGCCATGACGGATGCTAGTGGGGTGATCCCTGCGATCAAAGGTGATCGGGCAAGCAGACCATGGGTTGAACTTTGGGGCGACGGGCTCCATCGCATAGACGTCCCTTAGTGCACGCTTCTGCTCCCTCTTGGGAATGTGGGTTGCATATATCATGTTCACCATCTTCACTTGTGGGGGGAACCCTTTCTGTCCTCCCGTGTTCGGCGGCCGGGGCTCTTCCTCGTCATCACTATGCAGCCCCTTGTCCTTGTTTTCGGCATTTAACTTGCCGGCCTACTTGAACACCCAGCATTCTCTGTTGGTGTGATTGGCTGGCTTGTCGGGGGTGCCATGGTTTTGACACGAGCGATGCAGTATGCGATCCAAACTGGACGGAGCCGGAGTACTTCTTTTAAATGGTTTTTTACGCTGACCGGATCTAGAGCCTCTGAATCCGGCATTGACTGTCGTATCCTCAGTGTTATCGCTGTTATTGCGGCACTTTGGTCTATTACGACGTTGTCTGCCATTGGCATCTTTGGTATCTGAAGTGCCCAGATTCCTCGATGTGTTATTGCTGCGAGCCAGCCAGCTATCCTCGCCAGCGCAGAAGCGGATCATGAGTGTTGTGAGGGCTGCCATAGACTTCGGCTTTTCTTGGCTGAGGTGCCGGGCAAGCCACTCGTCGCGGATGTTATGCTTGAATGCCGCTAAGGCCTCTGCATCCGGACAATCGACAATTTAGTTTTTCTTAGTCAGGAATCGTGTCCAGAATTGTCTGGCCGATTCCCCTGGCTGCTGAGTTATATGGCTCAAGTCATCAGCATCTGGTGGTCGCACAAAAGTGCCCTAGAAGTTGTCAAGGAATGCGTCTTCCAGATCCTCCCAACTACCGACGGGGTCTGCTGGCAAGCTATTCAGCCAATGTCAAGCTGGTCCTTTGAGTTTTAGTGGGAGGTATTTGATGGCATGTAGATCATCATCACGAGCCATGTGGATGTGAAGGAGGAAATCCTCAATCCATACAGTGAGATCTGTTGTACCATCATATGATCCGATATTTACGAGTTTGAAACCCTTCGGGAATTCATGATCCATAACTTCATCAGTGAAGCATAGGGGGTGTGTAGCGCCTCTGTGCCGGGCTATATCCCGACGCAGTTCATGTGAGTCTTGTTTGCTGTATTCAGCCCGGCCGGATTTGCTTTTGGTGTATCCGGCGCGACGATCATCGTCTCATGTTGGCGCGCGTGCCCGTGACCCGTATATTGACCTTGCAAGTTTTGCCTTACTGTCCAATACGTCTCGCAGGTCCCGTGTGTTGCCCCGGGCCTTGGTATTTTTGAATGAGTGGCGGCGGGGTGCAGGCTGAACTTTAGGCTGAAACGCCTCTCTGGCTCGGCAACACAGGGGCCGGTCAGCCGCATCGTACACTAGTGAATGAGGTTTCAATGCTTCCTCCTTGAGGTGAGGTAGCAACCTGCGTTTTGGGTAACTCTTGGAGGGGCGCTCGAGTTCGTATTCCTCGGCCGCAAGGACTTCGGTCCATCTGTCTGCTAGCAAGTCTTGATCAGCTTGAAGCTGTTGTTGCTTTTTCTTCAGGCTATTTGATGTGGCTATAAGCCGGCGCTTGAAGCGCTCCTGCTCGACGGGGTCCTCAGGCATGATAAATTCTTCGTCGCCGAGGCTCGCCTCGTCTTCGGAGAGAGGCATGAAGTTGTCCTCCTCCAGTTCTCCATCTGCTGCCTGCTCTGGAGGGCTGGCTTGTTCATCCTCCGGCTCTACATCGTGCTGGAGGGGATTGTGATTGTCCTCGGCACTATCCAGTGTTATTATCTCCTGTGCCGGTATCACTACTTTTGCTGTGGTGGGACTTAGAGCGGCACCGCTGACGTCGGCGCTTGGGTTGCTTCTTGGAGGGGTCATCCTCCGCTGTCTCGTCGCCATTGCCTTCTTTAGGGGTGTCCACCATATATATGCCGTATGATGAGGTAGCGGTCCAGCGCCCTGTGGGCGGTGGTTCCTGCTCGTCTCCTGCATCGTCATCCATACCGTCGATGTCTTCGGAGTCGAAGTCGAGCATGTCGGTTAAATCATCGACAGTGGCTACTAAGTGGGTGGTGGGTGGGCAGCGAATTTCTTCATCGTCCGCATCCCATTCTAGCCGGACATAGTTTGGCCAAGGTTATCCTGACAGGGAGAGGGACCTCAATGAATTTAGCACATCGCCGAAGGGCGAGTGCTGAAAGATATCCGCGGAGGTGAACTCCATGATCGGCGCCCAGTCGGATTCGACGGGCACGGATGTAAGCAGCTCGGAGTCCGTGGCCGGAGGTGAATCTAGTGGTTCGGCGACACGGCTCTTGTAAGGGGTGAAGTCAGTATCCGGCTCCATCGCCACTGAGAGTGCGGTCTCCATGGCGGGGTCTATCCCTCCGCTCTCGGGTGGCGCGATTTGCTCCGGATAGACGGTCGAAGTAGTTGCAGATGCGATCTCCCGAACACTGTCCGACGGCAGAGTTACGTCGTGCTCGTCGTGACTGTGCGGCGCACCTGCACGGGCTCGAATCCATCGAAGATCAAGTCTCCGCGGACGTCGGCAATGTAGTTTAAGTTTTCGAATCTGATCTGATGGCCAGGGGCGTAGCTCTCGATCTGCTCTAGATGTCCAAGCGAATTGGCCCGCAGTGCGAAGCCGCCGAATACGAAGATCTGTCCGGGGAGGAAAACCTCACCCTGGACCGCATCGCTGCCGATGATCGAAGGAGTCATCAAGCCTTATGGTGACGACACAGTGGAACTCTCAATGAAAGCACCAATGTCGGTGTCAAAACCGGCGGATCTCAGGTAGGGGGTCCCGAACTGTGCGTCTAAGGCGGATGGTAACAGGAAGCAGGGGGCACGATGTTTTACCCAGGTTCGGGCCCTCTTGATGGAGGTAATACCCTACGTCCTGCTTGATTGTTCTTGATGATATGAGTATTACAAGAGTTGATCTACCACGAGATCGTAGAAGCTAAACCCTAGAAACTAGCCTATGGTATGATTGTATGTTGTCCTACAGACTAAACCCTCCAGTTTATATAGACACCGGAGGGGGCTAGGGTTACACAAGGTCGGTTACAAGGGAGGAGATCAACATATCCGTATTGCCTAGCTTGCCTTCCACGCCAAGGAGAGTCCCATCCGGACACGGGACGAAGTCTTCAATCTTGTATCTTCATAGTCCAACAGTTCGGCCAAAGGATATAGTCCAGCTATCCGAAGACCCCCTAATCCAGGACTCCCTCAATGACTCTACCTAGATTTGGTGATCTTCACCTTAAAAGGATAGAAGAGACTGAAAGCAATATCAGGAGTTTTATGGTTTTACAATTTGAGCATAATAATTTCTTTAGGAACAAGCTTAAAGAAAAAAAGCTTTATGGGTTATATGAATAAAGAGCTCGATGATATGTCTAAAGAATTTTATGGTTTGAAATCTCACATTGCTCATCTCGAAAAATTAATTGCTGAAGTCTCGGATAAGCAGGCCACCTTAGTTAATAAGATGGCCGCTAAGCCAGAAAATTTTCATGATAATAAGGATGAAGATCTAAAAGTTATTGATGTGTCCCCTATTAAATGTTTGTTTTGCAATATGAATCTTGATAATGATGGGGCAGAAGATGAGCCACCTTTACCTAGAAGGCGTTCCAAAAATTCGGAGTCTTTAGATCTTGATGCTAAAATTGTTAAAAGTGGGATTGAAGAGGTCAAAACTTTAAATACCAATGAACCCACTATTTTGGATTTTAAGGAATTTAATTATGATAATTGATCTTTGATAGATTTTATTTCCTTGTTGCAATCTGTGCTAAATTCTCCTCATGCTTATAGTCAAAATAAGGCTTTTACTAAACATATCATTGATGCTTTGATGCAATTTTATGAATAAAAACTTTATGATAAGTGGGGACCTACAATAACTTTGTGTGATTTGCTAGGTTTCCGTGATTTTGATGATTGTTCTTTAAACTTGCACCTTGCGGATTCCACTATTAAGAAACCTATAAGAAGAATTAATGATGTTCTTATTGTTTCAAATAGGAACTATGTGCCCATAGATTTCATTGTTCTTATATAAATTGCAATCCTTCATGTTCTATTATTCATGGTAGACCTTTCCTTAGAACGATTGGTGCAATTATTGATATGAAGGAACAGAATATTAGATTCCAATTTCCATTAAGGAAAGGCTTGGAACACTTCCCTAGAAAGAAAATTAAATTAACTTATGAATCTATTATGAGAGCCACTTATGCATTGCCTACCAAAGATGGCAAGACCTAGATCTATCTTCACTTTTATGCCTAGCTAGGGGCGTTAAACGATAGCGCTTGTTGGGAGGCAACCCAATTTTATTTTTATTCCTTACTTTTTTTCATGCTTAGTAATAAAAAATTATCTAGCCTCTGTTTTGGTTGTGTTTTTCGTGTTTAATTAGTGTTTGTGCCAAGTAAAACCGTTGGGAAGACTTGGGAAAAGTCTTTTTAATCTTGCTGTTAAAAACAGAAACTTTAGCGCTCACGAGAATCGCTGCCATTTTTATTTGGAAGGTGATATTTAGTTAATTCTTCTTGCTGACGATTAATAGATAAATTCCTCATGTCTAGCAATTTATTTTAGAATTTTTGGGGTTCCAGAACTTGCGTTAGCTACAGATTGCTACAGACTGTTCTGTTTTTGACAAATTCTGTTTTTCTTGTGTTGTTTGCTTATTTTGATGAATCTATGGCTAGTAAAAGAGTTTATAAACCATAGAGAAGTTGGAATAAAGTAGGTTTAACACCAATATAAATAAAGAATGCATTCATTACAGTACCTTGAAGTGGTGTTTTGTTTTCTTTCGCTAATGGAGCTCACGAGATTTTCTATTTTGAGTTTTGTGTTGTAAAGTTTTCAAGTTTTGGGTAAAGATTTGATGGATTATGGAACAAAGAGTGGCAATAGCCTAAGCTTGGGGATGCCCATGGCACCCCAAGGTAAAACTCAAGGACACCAAAAATCCTAAGCTTGGGGATGCCCCGGAAGGCGTCCCCTCTTTCATCTTCGTCTATCGGTAACTTTACTTGGAGCTATATTTTTATTCACCACATGATATGTGTTTTGCTTGGAGCGTCTTGTATGATTTGAGTCTTTGATTTTTAGTTTACCACAATCATCCTTGCTGTACACACCTTTTGAGATAGACTCACATGAATTGAAATTTATTAGAATACTTTATGTGCTTCACTTATATCTTTTGAGCTATATAGTTTTTGCTCTAGTGCTTCACTTATATATTTTAGAGCACGGTGATGGATTTGTTTTATAGAAACTATTATTCTCTCATGCTTCACTTATATTATTTTGAGAGTCCTTTAGAACAACATGGCAATAATAAAAACTTTCATATAGGTGCATTGAATACTATGAGAAGTGTGATACTTGATAATTGTTTTGAGATATGGAGATGGTGATATTAGAGTCATGCTAGTTGAGTAGTTGTGAATTTGAGAAATACTTGTGTTGAAGTTTGTGATTCCCGTAGCATGCATGTATGGTGAACCGTTATGTGATGAAGTCGGAGCATGATTTATTTATTGATTGTCTTCCTTATGAGTGGCGGTCGGGGACGAGCGATGGTCTTTTCCTACCAATCTATCCCCCTAGGAGCATGCGTGTAATACTTTGCTTTGATAACTTGTAGATTTTTGCAATAAGTATGTGAGTTCTTTATGACTAATGTTGAGTCCATGGATTATACGCACTCTCACCCTTCCACCATTGCTAGCCTCTCTAGTATCGCGCAACTTTCGTCGGTACCATACACCCACCATATACCTTCCTCAAAACAGCCACCATACCTACCTATTATGGCATTTCCATAGCCATTCCAAGATATATTGCCATGCAACTTTTCACCGTTCGGTTATTGTGACACGCTTCGTCATTGTCATATTGCTTGCATGATCATGTAGTTGACATCGTATTTGTGGCAAAGCCACCGTTCATAATTCTTCATACATGTCACTCATGCATCATTGCATATCCCGGTACACCGCCGGAGGCATTCACATAGAGTCATATTTTGTTCTAAGTATTGAGTTGTAATTCTTGAGTTGTAAGTAAATAAAGTGTGATGATCATCATTATTAGAGCATTGTCCCAAGTGAGGAAAGGATCATGGAGACTATGATTCCCCCACAAGTCGGGATGAGACTCCGGACGAAAAAAAAAGAGGCCAAAAAGGAAAAACAGAGAAAGAAGGCCCAAATAAAAAATGAGAGAAAAGGAGAGAAGTGACAATGTTACTATCATTTTTCCACACTTGTGCTTCAAAGTAGCACCATGTTCTTCATATAGAGAGTCTCCTATGATATCACTTTCATATAGTGGTGGGAATTTTTCATTATAGAACTTGGCTTGTATATTCCAATGATGGGCTTCCTCAAAATGCCCTAGGTCTTCATGAGCAAGCAAGTTGGATGCACACCCACTTAGTTTCTTTTGTTGAGCTTTCATATACTTATAGCTCTAGTGCATCCGTTGTATGGCAATCCCTACTCACTCACATTGATATCTATTAATGGGCATCTCCATAGCCCGTTGATACGCCTAGTTGATGTGAGACTAGCTTCTCTCTTTTTGTCTTCTCCACAACCACCATTCTATTCCACCATAGTGTTATATTCATGGCTCACGCTCATATATTGCATGAAGATTGAAAAAGTTTGAGAACATCAAAAGTATGAAACAATTGCTTGGCTTGTCATCGGGGTTGTGCATGATTTAAATATTTTTTGTGGTCAAGATAGAGCATAGCCAGACTATATGATTTTGTAAGAATAACTTTATTTGGCCATGTTATTTTGAGAAGACATAATTGCTTACTTAGTATGGTTGAAGTATTATTATTTTTATGTCAATATTAAACTTTTATCTTGAATATTATGGATCTGAACATTCATGCCACAATAAAGAAAAAATACATTGAGAAATATGTTAGGAAGCATTCCACATAAAAAATTCTTCTTTTATCATTTGCGTACTCGAGGACGAGCAGGAATTAAGCTTGGGGATGCTTGATACGTCTCCAACGTATTTATAATTTTTGATTGCTCCATGCTATTATATTATCTATTTTGGATGTTAATGGGCTTTGTTTTACACTTTTATATCATTTTTGGGACTAACCTACTAATCGGAGGCCCAGCCCAAATTGCTGTTTTTTTGCCTGTTTTAGGGTTTCGAAGAAAAGGAATATAAAACGGAGTCCAAACGGAATGAAACCTTCGGGATTGTGATTTTCTCAACAAACGTGATCCAGGAGACTTGTTGTGGCCGTCAAGAAACAAGCGAGGAAGGCACGAGGCAGGGGGCGCGCCTACCCCCTGGGCGCGCCCTCCACCCTCGTGGGCCCTCCGTTGCTCCACCGACGTACTTCTTCCTCCTATATATATCCACGTACCCCCAAACATCCAGGAGCACCACGAAAACCTAATTCCACCGCCGCAACCTTCTGTACTCGACAGATCCCATCTCGGGGCCTTTTCCGGAGCTCTGCCGGAGGGGGCATTGATCACGGAGGGCCTCTACATCAACTCCATGGCCTCTCCGGTGATGTGTGAGTAGTTTACTTCAGACCTACGGGTCCATAGTTATTAGCTAGATGGCTTCTTCTCTCTCTTTGGATCCCAATACAAAATTCTCCTTGATTTTCTTGGAAATCTATTCGATGTAATCTTCTTTTACGGTGTGTTTGCCGAGATCCGATGAATTGTGGGTTTATGATCCAGATTATCTATGAACAATATTTGATTCTGCTCTGAATTCTTTTATGTATGATTGGTTTATCTTTGCAAGTCTCTTCGAATTATCAGTTTGGTTTGGCCTACTAGATTGATCTTTCTTGCAATGGGAGAAGTGCTTAGCTTTGGGTTCAATCTTGCGGTGTTCGATCCTAGTGACAGAAAGGGAACCGATACGTATTGTATTGTTGCCATCGAGGATAAAAAGATGGGGTTTATATCATATTGCATGAGTTTATCCCTCTACATCATGTCATGTTCCTTAAAGCATTATGTGACGCCCCCGATTCAATCGTACACTAATCATACACGCAAATATGTATGATCAAGATCAGGGACTCACGGAAACATATCACAACACAACTCTACAAATAAAATAAGTCATACAAGCATCATATTACAAGCCAGGGGCCTCGAGGGCTCGAATACAAGAGCTCGGTCATAGACGAGTCAGCGAAAGCAACACTATCTGAGTACAGACATAAGTAAGCAAGTTTTCCTTAAGAAGGCTAGCACAAACTGGGATACAGATCGAAATAGGCGCATGCCTCCTGCCTGGGATCCTCCTAAACTACTCCTGGTCGTCGTCAGCGGGCTGCACGTAGTAGTAGGCACCTCCGGTGTAGTAGGAGTCGTCGTCGACGGTGGCGTCTAGCTCCTGGGCTCCAACGTCTGGTCGCAGCAATCGGGTATAGAAAGGGAGAAAAGAGGAAGCAAAGCAACCGTGAGTACTCATCCAAAGTACTCGCAAGCAAGGAGCTACACTACATATGTATGCATTGGTACCAAATGGAATAAGGCTATCATATGTGGACTGAACTGCAGAATGCCGGAATAAGAGGGGGATAGCTAGTCCTATCGAAGACTACGCTTCTGGTAACCTCCATCTTGCAGCAGAAGAAGAGAGTAGATGGTAAGTTCACCAAGTAACATCGCATAGCATAATCCTAACCGATGATCCTCCCATCGTTGCCCTGTGAGAGAGCGATCACCGGTTGTATCTAGCACTTGGAAGGGTGCATTTTATTAAGTATCCGGTTCTAGTTGTCATAAGGTCAAGGTACAACTCCAAATCGTCCTGTTACCGAAGATCACGGCTATTCAAATAGATTAACTTCCCTACAGGGGTGCACCACATAACCCAACACGCTCGATCCCATTTGGCCGGACACACTTTTCTGGGTCATGCCCGGCCTCGGAAGATCAACACATCGCAGCCCTACCTAGGCACAACATAGAGGTCAGCACGCCGGTCTAAATCCTATGGCGCAGGGGTCTGGGCCCATCGCCCTTTGCACACCTGCACGTTGCAAACGCTGCCGGAAGCAGACCTAGCCTAGCAGGCATCCCAGTCCAATCCGGCGCGCGCCGCTCAGTCGCTGACGTCACGAAGGCTTCGGCTGATACCACGACGTCGAGTGCCCATAACTGTCCCTGCATAGATGGTTAGTGCGTATAGGCCAGTGGCCAGACTCAGATCAAATACCAAGATCTCGTTAAATGTGTTATCTTGAAATAACCGCGAACGCCGACCAGGGCCAGGCCCACCTCTCTCCTAGGTGGTCTCAACCTGCCCTGTCGCTCCGCCACAAAATAACAGTCGAGGGCCGTCGGGAACCCAGGCCCACCTCTACCAGGATGGAGCCACCTGCCCCTTCAGCCCCAACTCCGAACAGTACCACAGATAATGTAACAGTGTAAAGTATATAGTATATGCCCGTGATCACCTCCCGAAGTGATCACGGCCCAGTAGTATAGCATGGCCGACGGACAAGAGTGTAGGCCACTAATGGAACACTAGCATCCTATACTAAGCAGTAGGGTAGCAGGTAAAGGTAACAACAGTAGTAGCAAGGACAGGCTATGCAGCAGTATAGGATTAACTGAAAGCAGTAACATGCTACACTACTCTAATGCAAGTAGTATATAGAAGAATAGGCGATATCTGGTGATCAAGGGGGGGCTTGCCTGGTTGCTCTGGCAAGAGAGAGGGGTCGTCAACACCGTAGTCGTACTGGGTAGCAGCGGCATCGGTCTCGGTGTCTAGCGAGAGAAGAGGGGGAAGAAACAATAAATATTAAGCAAACAGATGCATAGCGATGCATGACATGACAAGCTGCGGTGCTAGGGGTGCCCTAACGCGGTAAGAGGTGGTACCGGTGAAGGGGGGAAACATCCGGGAAATTATCCCCGGTGTTTCGCGTTTTTGGACAGATGAACCGGAAGGGGAAAGTTGCGTGTTCGCTATGCTAGGGATGGGTGGTGGACGAACGGGCTGCGTATTCGGGTTCGTCTCGTCGTCCTGAGCAACTTTCATATATAAATTATTTTCATCCGAGTTACGGATTATTTTCTATGGATTTACAAAGTTTTATTGATTTTGCAATTTCTGAATTTATTATTATTTCGGAATTAAACAGTCAGATACTTTTTATACACAGCTGTAACTAGCCCATGTGCATGACAGGTGGGGCCATGGGGGCTGAGTCAGCAGCCCGGTCAACAGTCAACAGTTGACTGTTGACTGGTCAAACTTACGCGCGGGCCCCAGGTGTCATAGACTCAAATTAATCAACAGAGTTTCACACGTTTACATTATCCTAATTAAGTAGTGGGGCCTACTGTCAATGACCCAATGATTTAGTTAATTGCTACAGTGGGGGGAGCACCAGTCAATGAGTGTTAGAGGGTTTTTTTTCGAAAAGGGGGAATACCCCGGCCTCTGCATCTGGACAATGCATACGGCCACTTTATTAATTATTAACACAAGACCTTACAAAGTCGTACAACAGTAAGACCAAAGCCACCATCTTCGCAACCTCTGTCGCTACTCCTCTCTAACTGATGAAGGGGCGCTGATGGTCTGGGCCTAATACCAAACAGACCTCGCAGCCAAACCTAACATCTGAGACCTGAGGTCCCAACCTATGGGCACCCACCAGTCCGGCGTGCTCTTCAACCAGGCCCCCTGCCGGGTATGAGGCCGCCGCAGCCACGTACCATCAATCCATCTTCAGAGTTGTACTGTTGCATGACCCGTGTCAGGCCTCTCTGCCATCGACGCCACCACGACGCCAGACAGCGCCGCCATCCTGCGCTCGTCCATCATCACACGCCCACCGGCGGGACCCCCGCTGCTCCATGCCGCTAAGACCCGCCGATGTCGACGTGCCAGATGCCACGCCGCTCCTCCTCTTGTCCCCTCCAGTCAACACTTGCTCCAAAACGATGCCCCCAGGAGGGAGAACAACGTCGAAACGTCGCCATCGTCCGATCCGGTTAATCCAGATCTAGGGTTTCCCCCGGAACCTTTCGATCAGGTTGACGTGACCTGCAACGACGATGCCTCGAGAAGGGAACGACGTCCAAGACGCCGCCATCGTCCGCCATGACCGCAGTCAGACGCGACTTTCACCGGAAGCCACGGCGTCCCGATCTCGCGGCTGGCTGGAACGGAACCCTCCGCCGAACCGGTGACGTTGCCGCCGATCCGATCCCACCGCCGTGCGGCGCCCCCGATGGAGATCCCGAAGGCGAGGAGAGGGTCTCGATGTCGCCCACCAGAGGGAGAGCGGCGCTGCGAGCGGCGCCAACATCGTGACCGGCACCGCCGGTCAAGGGTTTCCCCCGACCCAGAGCTCGCAACGCCATGCTCCACCAACCAGCCGAGCAGGACAAGCCCGCAGACCGGCCAGCAGAGGAGGAGAGCGAGCCGCCAACTCCAAGCCCGCCGCCGACTCGCCGCCCAGCGCGGCAAAGATGGCGCACCGAGTGCTCCAGCAGTGGCCGCCGCCACCCGCAGCGCCCGCAGCCCCCAGGGGGCCAGATCGGCCGCGCCAGATCCAACCCCCGCCGCCGCCGCCGCGGGGCCGCACCGCCTCCTCCCAGCAGCAAAGCTACCAGATCTGCACGACTCCGCCGCCGGAGGCCCCGCCGGATCCAGATCCCCCACGAGCGGCGGCCCGCGCCGCCGAGACCCCGACCAGGAGAGGGAGGAGAGGGCCCCGCCGCTGCCAGCGCCGCACGGGCTTTGCCCGGCGGACGCCCTCCGGCAGCGGCGAGGAGGAGGGGTGAGCGAGGGCGGAGCCTTGCGCCGGCGGCGGAGGGGAATCTCCCGTGACGCGCTCGCGGGGCGCGTCGCGGGAGCAGGGAGGGGATGTGAAAGCGCGACGATTCTTTCAGCATGAGTGTTAGAGGTGGATTAGGCCTACTCTAATTGGGGCTAAGCTACTAATTAAGTCAATGACAGGGGTGCCTGGGCACGCACGTAGCCATGGCAGGGAACCGGGCGTGGTGCGGTCGGCCAGTAGAGGCAACGGCGAGCGCGGAAGCAGCCACGGCGAGCGGCGGGTCGCGCGCACAGGCGAGGGGCCGGCGCAGGGTAGCCGGAGGCGAGCGGCGGCGGCCGCGCAAGATCCTCCGCAAGCAGCAACCGTGCAGCGTAGCGAGCGGCAGCGAACATCAGCGGCCACGGCGGCTCGCAGGCGGGACTGCGCACGCGAGCAGCGCGGCTAGGCCGCGAACGGGCAGAAGCGAGAGGCGGCTGAGCGCGTGTGCGACAAAGGCGGCCCGACGGCCATGACCCGCAGCAGCGTGGAGCGGCAACAACACGGGCACAACCAAGGCAGAGCAGGGGCTTGGCCGCGACACGGTGAGCGCGCACGGGCGCGGCCAGGGCGTGGGCGAACGACACGGATTCGAAGGGGGAAACAGGGGAATCAGCGCGGCTCACCGAGGGGAAGGCCGGGGACGTGCTTGCGACGATCGGGGTGGCGCGGTGTTGTAGATCGACGGCGAGATGCCGCGGCCGTGGTGGAGAGAACGGCGATGAAGGTGACGATGCGGTGCATCCCTGCTCGATTCGAAGCATCCAGGCGAAGGAGACGTCGACGACGAGTCTCTTGGACAAGTGGCGCGGCGCGGGACGGCTCCGGAGCACGAGATCGACGACGTGTGTGGCGACGGGGTCTCGGACTTGTGCGGGGGCAAGAGCTACGGCGCGAGGAAGAGGGAGAAGATGCTAGGGTTTGTACGGGTTCGCGGGCGGCGCCTTGTAGGGCTGGGAGGGGGCATGGATGTTCGACGTGTGGCGTCGGCCATGGAGATGGCGCCACGGCTGTCCCTGCCCGTTCCCTGTAGCTAGGTAGGAGATAAGTGGGGTGCGGGCTGGGCCTCCTTTGCCACCATGGCCTAATCAGAAATAGGTTTAGGCCCCTTTTCTATTTCTTTTTCCCGTTTCTTTTATTTATTTATTTCTTTCTTTTCTGAATTGCAAAATATTTGTCCACAAGATGTCTTTTATAAAATATGGAGTTGTGCCACATAATTACTTTACAATATTTAGTACTGCCATAAAAATGTTGGCGAGCAATTGAATTAATTTTCAATTTTGCATAAATGCAAGTGGATAAAAAGGTTATTTTGGGCACTGTTTTAAATAGGTTGGGGCCAATGTAATATTTCAAATAATATTGGTTTATTCCAGAAAATTAGTTAGTAAACTTTTGCAATCCAGCGAACATTTTTTTACCGTTTGAAGAAATAATTATTTGACTCTATTTTAATTTCAATTTGAATTCGGTTTGGACCAAAGTGAGGTTTAGAAAATTAATTGCGATGAGATGGCACCATTACTGTGTGGTCACTGTAGCATGACATTAGGGGTGTTACACATTACTCTGTTCTCTTGAAATTAATACTCTAGATGCATGCTGGATAGCGGTCGATGTGTGGAGTAATAGTAGTAGATGCAGGAAGGAGTCGGTCTACTTGTCTCGGACGTGATGCCTATATACATGATCATACCTAGATATTCTCATAACTACGCTCAATTCTATCAATTGCTCGACAATAATTCGTTTACCCACCATAATACTTATGCTCTTAAGAGAAGCCACCAGTGAAACCTATGCCCCCCGGGTTTATCTTTCATCATATTAATCTTTCAATACTTAGTTATTTCTTTTGCCTTATTTTACTTTGCATCTTTATTTCTCTTTATCATAAAAATACCAAAAAATCTTATCTTGTCATATCTATCAGATCTCACTCTCGTATATGACCGAGAAGGGCTTGACAACCCCTTTATCGTGTTGGTTGCGAGGTTCTTATTTGTTTGTGTAGGTGCGTGAGACTTGTGCGTGATCTCCTACTGGATTGATACCTTGGTTCTCAAAAACTGAGGGAAATAGTTACGCTTCTTTACTGCATCGCCCTTTCCTCTTCAAGGGAAACCAACGCAGTGCTCAAGAGGTAGCAGTTGCGAGGTTCTTATTTGTTTGTGTAGGTACGAGGTGACTCGTGCGTGGTCTCCTACTGGATTGATACCTTGGTTCTCAAAAACTGAGGGAAATACTTATGCTGCTTTGCTGTATCACCCTTTCCTCTTCAAGGGAAAACCAACGCAGTGCTCAAGAGGTAGCACTCCTCGCCCCCCCCCCTCGTTCCTCTGCTGATATGCGTCGGGCTTAGTACGGCCAAAGTACGGCGGATCCGTTTGATTTGGAGGCAGATTTATGGTTATTTAGTGTTGGGATGATGTTATGTTGCATTCTTACCAGTAAAGCTAGGGTTTTGAGTTATGGATTTAATCTAGGGTTTTGGCAGCGAGGTATGGGTTTCTAGCATGAAGTGTGTTTCTGGCATGAAGTGTGTTGTTGTGTGCAAGCACCCCATGTGTACTTGGTCGTAGGGTTTTGTCATAGATTTATTTATAGGCATTGTAGTGTAGTGCTAGATTTCTGAACTTTTTAGTCCATTTATGATGATGGTGTGTTCTATTCCTACATCACAGAACTTTGAGTTAAGTTCTTGATGAAGAAGGTGGCCCAAAAGCACTGAAATTTTTGCAGTTTAACTGATTTTGTGCAAATCAAAGTTCTGTGTTACAAATTCATTATTATATGCACTTACCTGAATTTGGCACTGAATTAATACACTTTTTGGATGCAGTTTGTGATTCAGCAATGGGATAGACTGTTCAGACTCCTTTCTTTACACTAGAACTGGAGCATGGTGGAATTTTCTGTGGACCCATTAGTAACCTAGAGTATTATGACCCTTGTTTGAAGGTGCTTGACTATGTTGATGCTTGCACATTTTCCTATACAGTCTTATAAGAGCACCTAACATGGTTGGGATATCTTGTCAATGAGCACATAATTTACTGGTGCTTACCCGAGAAAACAATTTCAGATGGCTTGGTGAGAATTAGAAGTGATGAGGATTTGCAACATTTGATCACAGCTAGTGCTCAGCACAAAGTTCTTGCAATTATGGTTGACCATGCAGACTTCATCAGCAATTTTAGAGAAGATTTGATATGGAAGATGCCAGCAGTTAATATTGTTGTTAGAATGGGAAACTTAGTTGTTGGTTTAGCCAGTGCAACATCTACTCACAGCATCATTTCTGTGAATGCTGATGATGCAATTTCAGAGGTTACAGCTGATGGAACAATAGTAGAGACTTTGCTGACAGATGGTGCAGAGCCAAATTTGCCGAATGATGGTGCTGACCCAAGTTTGCTGACAGATGGTGCAGAGTCAAACATGCTTAGTGATGGTGCTCACCCAAATTTGCTGGTTGCTGGTGCAGAGTCAAATTTGCAGCTTGAAGATGTTGTGATGTCAGATTCAGAATTCAATGGCAGTGATTATGACATAGATGATGGAGATGATGATCTTTATGAAGACAACATTGACTTCGATGTTGATGAAGAGGCTGAGCAAGAGGAGGTGGAGGTTGAGCCGACTATGTACTTGAAGATGAAGATCTAAACCTCTCCACTAAAGCACAAGATCAACTGAAGTACAAATTCAAAGCTTTCAATTCCAAGGTGGACATGAAATCCCCTGTATTTAAATTAGATATGGTATTTGCTGATGTGGTTGAGTTGTGGGAAGATCTCAAGGCATATTCAATAAGGAACTGAGTGCAGATCAAGAGGTGAAGAATGACATGATCAAATTAGAGGCAGTTTATCAAGGTGGTTGCCCATATGGGTGCTTAAGGCTGGAAATGACAACAGGACTGGAGGTTTTGTCATCAAGGCCTATAATGCATTGCATAAGTGCCAGAAGAAGTGGAAGTTAAAGGATATGACAGCAAAATTCCTATGCAATTTTTTCATTGATGAATTCATACATGACTAGAAGATGTCAATTGGAACATTTTCAAGGAAAATAACAAAGGAATTCAATGTTAGTCCTAATAGATGGAAGCTTGCTAGGGCTAGAAAGCAAGCACTTAAGGAGATACATGGTGATGAGTAAGAGCAGTTCAGCAGGATATGGGATTATGGTCATGAGCTAAGGAGCAAAAATCTTGGGTCTACATTCTTGCTAAAAACTACACTTGTCAAAGATACAAAACTTCCAATGGGCAGAAAATGTTTAAAAACATTATATTGGTCATATGATGCATGTAAGAGAGGATGGCTAAAGGGCTGCAGTCCTATTCTCTTCATTGATGGTTGTCATATGAAAACAAGGTTTAAAGGAGTGCTCCTTAGTGCTATTGGAATTGATCCTAATGACTGCATTTTCCCCATTGCAATGGGCTAGGTGGAAGTAGAATGCAAAGGTTCATGGGAGTGGTTTCTGACCACTCTAAAAGATGATCTGAACATTACAAACCCATCTCCTTTCACACTTATGAGTGACAAGTAGAAAGGGTTAATAAATGTTGTGCACAAGGTTTGGCCAGATGCAGAACATAGATTTTGTGTGAGGCATATTTACCAAAATTTTAATGAGAAACACAAAGGAGAGGTACTCAAGCAAGATATGTGGGTCATTGCAAGATCACCAAACAAGGTGAAGTGTAGATAGAACTGTCAGAAAATGGATGATCACTGCCCAGCTGCCTTCCACTGGACTGAGAGACTTGAGCCAAACACATGGTGCAAGGCATTTTTCAGGGAATTTCCCAAATGTGACATCCTGCTGAACAATAACTCTGAAGTGTTTAACAGCTACATTCTTGATGGCAGAGAGATGGCACTGCTTAGTATGCTAGAATATGTCATCTGCAAGATCATGCACAGGCTAGTGAGTAAACAAAGGGAAGCTATAGAAAAGTGGGTAGGGCAGAGAATATGCCCAAAGATCAAGAAGAAATTGAAAAGGAACACGGAGTTTGCTGCAAATTGCCATGTATCTGAAGCTGGCCAACAAATGTTCAGAGTACAATCTGATAACAATGGTTACATAGTGGATCTTGCTTTGCACACATATAATTACAGAAGATGGCAGTTGTCTGGAGTACCATGTGGTCATTCTATAGCATGTTGCAGGGGGTAGGATTGACCCAGAGACAATGGTTCATGACTGTTATATAGTTCAGACATATCTCAAGGCATATAGATACACTCTTGTTCCTCTTGCAGAACCAAAGCATTGGGAGATACAGAATGGGTAAAAGGTGCATCCACAAGTGTTTACTAAACAGTTGGGAAGGCCCAAGAAAAACAGGAAGAAGGCACCAGAGGAGAAGATCAAGAATGGTGTTAGGGTTTTGAACAGAAAATGTGTTACAATGCACTACTCAATCTATGACAGAGCTGATCACAATAGAAATGGCCACTACAAATAGCAGGAAACTCTCATTCAAGGTGGGAGAGAGGTGGTTGATGAAAGCTATGATGACCCTACCTTTCTTCAGGTATATGCACTACTGCATTTGTACCGTACTTAACTGATTGTAGATCTTAACTACGTAGCAAGCACTTAACTACATAGAACTGAATGTGCTTAAATGAATATGTGCAGAATATTTTTCCAAACAATGTAGACCCTTAGTTGGATCCAATTGATTCACCAACAAGTATGGTGTTCACCATGGCTCAAAGAGATATTGCTAGAAGAGCTCCTCAAAGGGTATATGTCCCACTACCACAACAGTCTGCCTTTGTTGCTGCTGCTGGTGATGCAATACCTTAGCCAGTGCTCACCACATAGATGATCATTGGTAGGCAGACAAGGGCAACCACAATAGCTCACAGAGAAGAAGTTGTTGCCACAGGAAGAGCAAGTAAAAGACAAAGAAATGCACCTCCAGATGCAGGCACGAAAAGAGGAGCAGCTCCAAATATAGGCAGAGGAAGAGGAGCAGCTCCAGCTACTGCAGGAAGAGGAAGAGGTGCAGCTCCAAATGCAGGCAGAGGATGAGGAGCAGCTCCAGCTAGTGCAGGGAGAGGAATAGGTGCAGCTCCAAATGCAAGTAGAGGAAGAGGAGCAGCTCCAGCTACTGCAGGCATAGGAAGAGGTGCAGCTCCAGCTACAGGCAGAGGAGGAGGTGCACCTCCACCTACAGGCACACGAAGAGGTGCAGGTCCAGGTACTGCAGGAAGAGGAGGTATTCCAGGTGACAGGGCATATTGGTTGTTGTTTGGAGATGACAGGATTAACAAAATACCTGATCTCAATGCTCCTCCTGAAGATGTCAATGCACCTGCTATCTGATTATCTAGCTGTTGCTAGTGTCATTTTTTTGTAAAGGCCTAGAGTGATGTAACTTAATGACTGACCTGCTAAGGATGCCAAACATTGGCATCAAGTGGCAAGCTTTGCCTATTTTTGGTGGCAAAATAGTGGCATTCATTGCCCTTTTTGTAAACTTAACATTTGGAGGGAAGTTCCTCAAGGGGGGTAGTAATGGAGAATGAAGATTAGTGCATATTGGCTTGCTGAAGTTAACTAATTTTTTGGCTGCTGTTCTAGTTAACTAACTCCGATTGACTGTTGTAGTCTAAAAAAATTGGAAAACCAAAAAATACGGCCTGGGGCTCGAACCCAGGACCTGGGATTTATAACGCTGCGTGCAATGCCAATGGGATAGAAGTAGTGATTTGTTGTAATAGCACCTTCTTATCTTAATATTATTAGATAGTGGGCCCTCCAGTTTAGCGTGTGTTACGTCCGCTGTGTGACGACCGTGCGTAGCATTATAGCATTGTTATTTCGGTTTCCCATGCTTTAATACATGGAAACCTCCCGTTCTCCCTCCCCACTCACCGCTCGCACACCCCACTCCTCCACTACTCTCCTCTACCAACCACTCAAGACACCCGTCTCGACGGCCACACCACTGCCGCTGCCATGGACCAGAGTCTCGGTTGGCAGAAGGTCGTCGAAGAGCTGGCCGGCGACAACCAGGAGATACGCGCGCAATACAGGGATATCGCGCGGTGGTTCCCAAGTGTTCAGATGATGAGGATCCACGCACGCGGTCTCGTCAAGGTGATGACGGGTGCTGAAAAGCTCTGTGCCTTCCCCGCCGGCTTCAACGTTCCTCTAGCAACCATCCTCCTGTGGGCAATGCGCGAGGTTCAGCGCCCCCCCCCGACCCCAGGCAGCGCTCCCGCTGGTGGATGTACCGCTCATCCACCGTGGCACCGGCCCAGCCGGATGCAGAGTGCGCTGCGTCCAGGACTGAGCACGTCACCAACATCGTGCTTGCCCTCCCAGCGTCCGTCAACGCCGCATACTAGGACCGTCGCGGTCCATCTGTCCTCCTCGAGCCAGATGATGACTCCGAAGATGAGTCATCTAACGAGGAGGTTGAGGAGGTCGCCGTCCTGTCAGATGATGAGCCGGAGGTGCAGATGGTTGCGTCGGTCAACGCCGGCGTGGAGGGTGGTTGGAACCTACCCATTAAGGTGGACCAGCTGCCAGATCTGCCTGAATCCATCATCATCAAGTAGGAGGTTGAGGAGGAGGGTGTGCCGCCGACAGTACAAGAGGTCAAGAAGAAGAACAGAGCAACCGTGAAGAGGGTAGTTGTGGAGGTGCGCCGCTCCGAGCGCCTGAAGCTACTCAAGGAGTGAAGAAAGAAGACGCTAAAGAATGTAGTGTCTGCAAATCGTGCTGTTAGCTGGGTATGCTGATATATCACAACATATAGGTTAGAAATATGATGTTGTTATCTAGGTATGCTGCTATATCATCACATCATATAAGTTAGAACTCTTTTGGACATGCTATGATTATGTGTGCTACTATATACAGTACATAAGTTATCTGTAATTATGTGGTTTGCAAGCTGGACTAATTATGATGTTGGTCTGCAACTGCTGCAGTGCTTTGCTTAAAATGTTGCATTGTACTGCTTTATTTGTTTCTGTGTGCATGCGGATAGCTTGATAGACCATATGGAACACTTACTATAAATAGCAAATCCTAGAACATATGCTACATTCTTCAAAAATTCAGTTATCAAACTGTGTTAACTGTATTTCTATTAACATATTTAGTTAACTACTTAGAGAACAATTTAGTTGTCTGTAAACATGTTCAGTTAACTGTATTTATATTAATTTAACTAAACACAAATTCAGTACAAATTTCACTTAACTGAATACAATTGTGGGATTAAGTAAGTAATGTGGGCCTAATAATGGGCTGGTTTATTAACCTTCTGCCTAATATTTGTCTCTTATATTGGGCCTACCCGCCACCATTAATCTTCTACCTACCTACCAACCACCATTACTACTATATAAAGCACCCCCATTGGCAGAAACAACAGTCAAACCCAAACCCCTCCCTTCTCCTCCCCTCAGCCACCAAAGAAAACCCTAGGAGACATGGGTCCTGGAGAGGTCATAGATGAAGAAGAAGAGGTGCCAAGGGGAGCCAGGCGCAGAGAGGCAAGAAGGAGGGAGAGAAGGCAGTTGGTAGTGAGGATCCTTGCAGCACGCAACCGCAAGGACATGCAGCAGTTCCTAGAGGCATTCCCCCTTGGCTCGAACCCTAGTGATGATAATATCATCCACTGGGCAAGGAGGAGGGCAAATTTCTATCCTTTTCAGGTCACTAGGCAGAGGTGGACTAGGATTCTCTACCCATGAATTTGCTGCTAAGTTTCTGTGCTCCTAGATCCACCTTTCTATCTATGTATGAAATATGTCAATGAATGCAATGTAATGACAGATCTACCTTTCTGTGCTCCTCCTTTCAATGCAATGTAATGACAGATCTGTCGATGATGCAGTGTATGCATATGTATGAATGGAATTCTATCTATGTATGACGGAATGTATGAGTCAATGTTTTATCTAAACAAAATTTCAGTAAACTGAACCCTAATTGAGTTAACTAAACATAAAACAGTTAACTAAACCATAATCCGGTAAACTAAACAAAATTTCAGCTAACTGGAAAAATAAAATCGGTTAACTAAACCATAATTCGGTAAACTAAACAAAATTTCAGCGAACTAGAAAAATAAAATCATTTAACTAACACAACAAATCAGTTAACTAAATCCAAATTCAGTTAACCAAATCAAAACTAACTTAACTGAATCCATATTCAGAAAACATAATAAAAGTTCAGTTCTCTCCATATTAATTCCATAAGAGCACCAAAGATAACTAAGTGCATCAAAGATAACTCAAATTCAGATAGTACAATGCATATTAGGTCATTGCATCAAATAGTACAATGCATCAAAGATAACTCCAATTTAGGCAGCAATTCACTTAATTAAACAAGTCCACTGATCCTCATTAACTAAATTAAACAAGTCCACTGATAACTCAAATTTGGGCAGCATTGCCACACCAATGGATCACTCACATTCATCAAGCATCTCCCTAACTTTCCTTATCTTGCACTTGGTGTCTTCCTTATGCTTGAATAAGTCACCAATCATATATGTTGGAAATATGCCCTAGAGGCAATAATAAATTAGTTATTATTATATCATATTTCATTGTTCATGATAATCTTTTATTATCCATGCTAGAACTGTATTGATAGGAAACTCAGATACATGTGTGGATACATAGACAACACCATGTCCCTAGTAAGCCTCTAGTTGACTAGCTCGTTGATCAATAGATGGTTACGGTTTCCTAACCATGGACATTGGATGTCGTTGATAACGGGATCACATCATTAGGAGAATGATGTGATGGACAAGACCCAATCCTAAGCCTAGCACAAAGATCGTGTAGTTCGTATGCTAAAGCTTTTCTAATGTCAAGTATCATTTCCTTAGACCATGAGATTGTGCAACTCCCGGATACCGTAAGAGTGCTTTGGGTGTGCCAAACGTCACAACGTAACTGGGTGGCTATAAAGGTTCACTACAGGTATCTCCGAAAGTGTCTGTTGGGTTGGCACGAATCGAGACTGGGATTTGTCACTCCATGTAACGGAGAGGTATCTCTGGGCCCACTCGGTAGGACATCATCATAATGTGCACAATGTGACCAAGGAGTTGATCACGGGATGATGTGTTACGGAACGAGTAAAGAGACTTGCTGGTAACGAGATTGAACAAGGTATTGGGATACCGACGATCGAATCTCGGGCAAGTATCGTACCGATAGACAAAGGGAATTGTATACGGGATTGATTGAATCCTTGACATCGTGGTTCATCTGATGAGATCATCGTGGAGCATGTGGGAGCCAACATGGGTATCCAGATCCCGCTGTTGGTTATTGACCGGAGACTTGTCTCGGCCATGTCTGCATGACTCCCGAACCCGTAGGGTCTACACACTTAAGGTCCGATGACGCTAGGGTTATAGGGAAAGTATGTACGCGGTTACTGAATGTTGTTCAGAGTCCCGGATGAGATCCCGAACGTCACGAGGAGTTCCGAAATGGTCCGGAGGTAAAGATTGATATATAGGAAGTATGGTTTTGGCCACCGGAAGTGTTCTGAGCATCATCGATAGTGTACCGGGACCACCAAAGGGGTCCGGGGGTCCACCGGGAGGGGCCACGGGCCCCGGAGGCCTACATGGGCCAATAGTGGGAAGGGACCAGCCCCTAGGTGGGCTGGGGCGCCTCCCACCAAGGCCCAAGGCGCCTCCTAGAGGGGAGGGGGCAAACCCTAGGGCAGATGGGCCCTAAGGCCCATCCCAGGTGCGCCTCCCCCTCTCCCCCCCTTGGCCGCAACCCTAGATGGGTTTTGGGGCTGCCGTCACCCCTAGGGAGGGAACCCTAGATGGGGGCGCAGCCCCTCCCCTTCCCCTATATATACTTGAGGTATTGGGGGCTGCAAGACACACGATTTGATCTCCCTGTTGGCGCAGCCCTACCCCTCTCCCTCCTCGTCTCCCGTAGTGCTTGGCGAAGCCCTGCTGGAGTCCCGCGCTCCTCCACCACCACCACGCCGTCGTGCTGCTACTGGACGGAGTCTTCCCCAACCTCTCCTTCTCCCCTTGCTGGATCAAGGCGGAGGAGACGTCACCGGGCTGCACGTGTGTTGAACGCGGAGGCGCCGTGGTTCGACACTTAGATCGGAATCAACCGCGATCTAAATCGCTACGAGTACGACTCCTTCATCTGCGTTCTTGCAACGCTTCCGCTTAGCGATCTACAAGGGTATGTAGATGCACTCTCCTTCCCCTCGTTGCTAGATTACTCCATAGATTGATCTTGGTGATGCATAGAAAATTTTAAATTTCTGCTACGATCTCCAACAATATACTCTAGCTTCTTTACCTCTTTCTTCAGTTGATCCCTTCCTTCAATTTGTCCTTCTCTTCCATCATTTTTTCCCTCTCTTGCTTCATCTCATCCCTCTCTTTCTCTGCCTTAGCCCTTGCCACCTAATGAATGTTGGTCAGAGATTTGTTAGACATTTTCTTCTTCTCAAGTTCTATCTTTAGGTCAGATATAACTAGCCTTGTGTTGCCCAGTTCAGTAATTGCCTGCTCCTTGTCAGCCACCATCTTAGCAAAATCTAGTTAAAAAAACCTAAGATCTTGCTCCATCTTTTCCTTCTCTTTCACAACCCTAAAATTTTCTTCATCATTAAGAACATTTTGCCTGAGCATGAGGTTGACCTCCTCTTCATACATGTCCCACATCCTAGCTAGACTCATCTTCAATTGAGGAGGCCACTCTGGGTCAACCTAGTGCACATAGGGGCATTTAGGCCCATCCTAAAATTGAAGAGGAAAATTTTAGAGTGGTGCATAATTCAGTTAACTACACCAAATTCAGTAAAACTGAATCTACATTCAGTTAACTGCACTAAATTTAGTAAGACTAAATCAAGATTCAGTTAACTGACACAAGATTCAAGTTACTGTTTTCATAGTAACCTTTGAGCATTCATCAGCTACTTAAACACTACATATTTGGACAACACTCTAAATTATTTGCCCAAAGATGATCTTCTTCTTAACAACAATATGGCACATAACAAAAAACTATAAATGTCACAAATGAAGTTCAATCGCTTAAATGGATAAAGCATGTACAACTATGAACATCTACTAAAGCAGTACCATCTACATCTACAACTATGAACATCTACTAACCTTTTGTGCACAACCCAGGAATCTTCTTCCACTGTCAACAGACTCAAAGGCAACCAGCTTCTCACACACTGCTTGGTGCTCACATCTAACAGGTAGATCTGCAGCAAGGCCGCTCCAATCGGAGCACTCAATAGTGCAAGGAGTCTAAAACCAAATCTGGTCAGAAATCCCCAATTTTCGCCTAACCCTAAATTGTAGATGCTGGTGGAGAGGATCTCACCGGACTGCTGGCGGAGTCGTCACCTGACGAGGAGGAGCTGGATCCGGTATCACTCCCACGAAACCATGGCGGCTTGCTTGGCGGCGGCGAGGAGGAGGAGAGCAGAGAGCAAGAACAGAGAGGGGTTTGGCGATGACGAGTGCGGTTTGTCTGCAATGGGGGTGGGGGTGGGGGGGGGGCAAACGACCGTAGTCTTCTAAACAATTAATTCAGGTGGTTTGGTGAGTGCGGGTTAATTAGAAGGAAAGCCAGGGGGCTCCTTGCAAAAACGCGCGCTGACCAACTCGGACCCGAGCAGTCCAGTTGTCGCGCTGTGATTGGTCCAGGACCAAAGTTGCACATATGGTGCAAGTTTTAGGACTGAATAGGGTCATTTTGCAAGTTCTAGGACCAAATCATCACATCCTGAGTAAGTTCTAGGACCCCAATGCTTTTAACTCTAGATAAATTCATAGATTAAACAAATCAGCTATTAGTCAAAATCACCAGTGTTGGCTAAACTATCACGCAGTATGATTAGCCCACGCAGGCCATCCCAGGTCCCAGCACATCCTCGTCAGTCCTTCCAGGGCCCACCAACACCTACTTCCGAAGAAAATGGACTGATAACCGGGCGCGAGATCTTATCATGTCAACCAAACTATAGCACGTAGCCTACTAATCGCCAGATTAAGGTATCTGCCACTACCTCCTTCCAGTCCGTCCGCAGCTTGGAGCGTGCCGGGTGACGACGTCTGACCTATGTATGACCAGTGGCGGAGGCAGGGGGTGCTGGCAGGGGCCTTGGCCCCCCTATGCTCTCATAAACACAACTATATGTGCTTCAAATCCTTCATTTGTCAAGCAAAATTAGCTAAATTTGGATGATTTGACCCCCTCTAACATTATATGATATGTTTGGCCTTCTCTATATTGAGTTTCCGGCTCCGCCACTGTGTATGACACGCGCGGCCTGGCCTAACTCGCGCGCGCACTCCTACGTGTACACCTGACCTGTTCACTTTTAGATCTCGCGACGTAACAAAATTTAATCTAGGTGAAGCGTCGTGCCAGCTGAGATGTTTCCAAAATTGTCGCTTTCGAAAAAAATTAGTTTAACGTCCAAACGACCGTGCGATGCGAAATGGGCGGGTGGAAGGTGCAGTGCCACTGCGTACGCGGCGCCTCTGGCCGCTCCGTCCAAATTGGTTAATCGCGGGGCCGTTTTGAGCTTGTGGCTGTGAAGCTTCCTGGGTTTTGGATTAGGTGGCTCTTGATGCCAAGAGATAAGATTATATACTTAGGTAAGCTTATAGGTACATCTGTTTAACCAGGTGTCCCAAAACTCGAAGCCAATTCGAGACTGTTGGAGTTGCTAATTCCGGAGTAAAAACAGTGCAATGCTTTTGAAGTGTAGTCCTAATTCGATTGCCCTCTTGTTTCAAATAAAATAAAATTGGTTACTCTTAATTGCTTCTATTTTTTTCAAAAAAACATTCGATCTATTCATCAATAATCATGGCAATACAAAGAATATCAAAAGTAACATAAATCACTTGCAGGTTCGTAGACAACTTAATGGCGACTACAAATATTGAAGCGAACCGAATGCACGCCACCGTCGTTACCCCTCTCTTATCAGAGCCGGATAAACCTTGTTATCGTAGACAGTCGAAAAGTCGTCGTGCTATGGTCCCCAGGATCAATGCTCCAGAACAGCAACCGGTGCCGATGAAGAGAAGCATATATTAAAAGTATGCAACCTATAGACACACGAACGTAGACGAGCGAAGATGGATTCAATAGATTCACTGAAGACAAAACGCCGACTGAATCCAGCAGGATCCACCAAAGACACCCATCCACATGCCATTCGACCATGTTAGGCGCACAACCAGGCCGAGGCTAGGAGGGGAGAAACTTACTCTATCTTTAGGGAGCCATTTCCGCCTCGTCGTCTTCAACATGGCACAAATCCTAAATAGACACAAAAAGACACCTAAAACGATGCAACAACCCTTCCACCGGCAAGGACCAAGCCCCATCGCACCTCCATAGCCTAAGGCCACAGGAAACAAGGCAAGCCAGCGGCGGCGCCGGCAAGAGGCGAGAAAGTGGTCTGAAGACAGGCCTAACTGTTTAACTACTTGTAAATTGTGTGTCGTTCTTCTTGGCTGGACCCTCTGTTGGAAAAGGCAGTGCCTAGGAGGCGCTTAGGCACGCCTAGGCGCTAGGCAGTGACCAAACGTCTTGCCTAGGGCATAAATGGAGGTCTAGGCAGGGCAAGCAAGGAATTATCTATCCAAGTAAGAAATCATGCCACATACCGCACTAATATGCAAAACGGGTTATATTCCAATGGCAGTAGATGCTAATCAACTTATTTATATGCCCTAAACTAATATCAACACCCATATAATAATCACAAAGACACTACGAGTAACAATTATATTACCGCCTAGGCCACGCCTAGGGCGCTTAGGCACTGCCTAGGCACTAGGCGAAGGCCAACCTCCTCGCTTACGCCTACCGCTTTTTCCAACCTTGTTGGACCCCTTCAGAACTTCAGATTGTGTATAGCAACGACGATTAAGTATTAGGTTGTACTCTCTCTGTTCCTAGATATAAGTCATTATAGAGATTTCACTATGAACTACATATGTAGCAAAATGAGTGAATATACACTCTGGAATGCATCTATATATATCCATATATGGTTCATAGTGGAACGTGTGCAAAGACTTGTACTCTCTCCGTTTCAAAATAGATGGCTCAACTTTATGCTAACCTTAAAGGAGTATATCATATTGATGTACGAGTGTATTCGCAAAAGAAATAAAAATATAATGCATGAGTGTATGACACATAAGTTTGACAGTGATCAGTGTATGGAGATTTTTTTTATTGGAGCATATGAAGATTGTGTGGCTGTGAGAGTATGTAAACAAAAAAAGGAAAAGAATCCATGCGTTTCATTAATTTCCTTCTCAAAACATACAGAGGATTCATACATCAACAACATCAAACATCTCACACTTAACAGTTAACACACATAATCTCCTAATAGTAATTAATTAGCAATCATCCAATTTCCCCATTTTACCCTTTACACAGTGTCATGGAATGGACCTTTCAAAATAGGCACCACCCATAGCACCGCCCCAAAAAATGGTGTATGTACATACTTGTTTTTGGTACATACTGTACATGCGTATGTATTGTGGCGTGACATGTACCATATGCACAGATATACGTACGTACGTATTGTACGTACAGCTCTATGGCCAAGTATACGGACGCCGTATAGACGACCAGTCAAGCAGACGTGCGTGCATGCATGGACGGCACGATCACACGCTCCGAGTGAGCTCCTTGGAGCCGACACGTGGCGCCGGCTCCTCGGTCATGAGCTCCCGCAGGCTGGGCTTGAGGCGCGCCCGGTAGAACTCCTCGTACTCGGCCGCGCCGCCGGACTTGCGCCGCACCTCCACGACCACCAGCTCCGGCGTCAGCTCGTAGATCTCCGCGGCCACCGCCAGCGCGCCGTTGGCGCCCTCGCGCGTCCCCTCCATGATCACCGACCCGTCCTCCCGTGCCCACACCGCCATGCCCGCCGCGGCGGCCGTCCGCTCCAGCGCGGCCAGGATCTGCTCCGCCGGCGCCGCCGACACGAATCGCGCGGCGTTCTGCTGCTGCTCGCCCTCCCCGCTGCTCCCCTCGCCGCCGCCGTCCTCGAACAGCCCCGAGAGGTCGAACCCCGGGGAGAAGGAGATGAGGTCGAACGCGTTCAGGCTCGACCGCCGCCGCGAGCTCCCGCCCAGCTGCCCGAACCTCCCTTCCAGCAGCGACGGCGCCGACCCGCACGACGTCATCCCGCCCGGGATTTTCTGCTGCTGATCGGTGGCGTCGCCGTAGTCGCTGCCGTCCGCCGTCCGCGGGGTGTCGGGCGGCGAGGTGGGCGCGTAGGCGTCGCCGTCGTCGAGGTCGAAGCAAGTGAAGGAGCGGTCGTCCTCGATGCGGAAGGAGAAGCGGCGGAATCCGACCTTGAACCATTCGTTCTCCATGATCTCGTCGACGGAGGCGCGGCGCGGCGGCTTGGTGTCGAGCACGCGGTGCATGAGGCGGAGGAGCTCCGGGGAGAACCACTTGGGGCAGCGGAAGTCGCCCCTGTGGATCTTGCGGTACATGCCGACGAGGTTCCGGTCCTGGAACGGGAGGTAGCCGGCGCCGAGGACGAAGAGCACGACGCCGCATGACCAGAGGTCGGCCTTGGCGGCGTCGTAGCCGCGGCGGGAGAGCACCTCGGGGGCGACGTAGGCCGGGGTGCCGCAGAAGGTGTGGAACAGCCCGTCGTGGCGCATCTGCTCGGCGACAGCGGAGAGGCCGAAGTCGGAGACCTTGAGGTCGCCGGCGTCGTCGACGAGGAGGTTCTCAGGCTTGATGTCCCGGTGGTACACCCCGCGCGCGTGGCAGAAGGCGACGGCGGAGACCAGCTGCTGGAAGTAGCGCCGGGCCTCGCCCTCCGGGAGCGGGCCCTTGGCGACGCGCGCGAACAGCTCGCCGCCGCGCACGTACTCCATGACGAAGTAGATGCGGAGCTTGGTGGCCATGACCTCGTAGAGCTGCACGATGTGCGGGTGGCGCACGCGGCGGAGCGCGGCGATCTCGCGCTTGATGTGCGCCGTGAGGCCGGACTTGAAGACCTTCTCCTTCTCGATCACCTTGATGGCCACCTCCTCGCCGGTGGCCACGTTGCGCGCCTGGTACACCTTGGCGAAGTTGCCCTGCCCCAGCAGCCTCCCCACCTCGAACCGCCCCAGCAGCAGCGCCTTCTTCCCCTCACGCTCGCGTCCACTGGCCCCGCTGGCCCCGCCGGCCAGTGCCCTGCCGCTGCTCCCCTTGCCTGCCATCCGCGCCATTGATCGACCGACGAGCAAGAATCCGATGAAAGAATTCGCTAGCTAGCTAACTGCAAAGAATGGGCCGAGAGGAGAGAATTTCCTTCAAAAAAATTGAAAATTTCCCTTCGGCAAAAGAATGGGAGGAGAGGAGAGAATAGAATGGAGACATGGGATGCTGCTTAAATAGATGCCCCGAGGACTGTGGTGCTTGGCGTTGGACTCTGAAGAAAAGAGTTTCAAAAAGATAAAACTCTAAAGAAAAGATTGACTTTTTGCTGATTTTTTTCATTAGTCCCCGTGAACAGTTCTTATTGGTAAGATTTTGCATTTCTTTACTCCATTGTGGTGGATTAACGCGCAGATAAGTTTTCGTGTTCTCAAGTCAATTGATTTTCCTTTTTGCAGTGTGCAAAAAGGCAAATTCTACAAAAAAGAAAGAGTGTCTGAATATGTGATAGCCTAGAGGTAATTTGGGCACTGATGATGAGACGGCTGATCCGACCGTTCATTCGTGGATTATGACGCTATCTTGGCCGTCGGTTTCGAGTAGTAAGGATTTTGATCTGCAGATGATCATTTCAGGGTTCTCTTTTCTGCTGTGATGGTACTGTCATTTCGTCGGGAAATAATTAGATGGCAAGTCCTCATTTGACAATTGGATGGAAAATAATAGTACGAGTCCAGCTCTGATTGGACCAGATGGTCGGTGCAGTACGAATTTCAACATTTGACAGGCACATTGTTGCTATCCTCCACGTAGGACGAAGGTTGGTGGGTCACCACTTCAACAATTTCTTGTGTTAGTCAAGAAATTTTGGCACAGCGTCCTTAGATGCCACCTGTTTGTCCTGGCAACTACTTAACTCTTCTGAGATCTAGAAAGAAAATAGAAACAAAAAATGCGTTGTTATTTTGATGAATATATATGAGCAGTCTAACTCCGAGTTCATATATTTCTCACACGTTGCACTTGGAGGAAAAGGGGCAATGTATATGAGCAAGGATTCTTCGGAGCCTCAGAGGTTGTTTGAAAGTTTCCGGGAAAAAGTTAATATTATCAGATAACACTACACTCTTTTCAGATAGAGAATAGTGGCCTTTTTGCTGCTCCAAGGTCAGTTGGTCTCAAGAACACGAGCAGAAGGAATGTCCCGTATTGTCGTGTAGTCGTAGCAGCCTCCCAAAGTGCCAGGGGACACTACGGTTGAGTATATTCCTCCCCTCCCTTCTCTTCTCCAAACAAAACAAGAAACTACTTTTCCACAGCGCCCATGTTCATTATATTTGACTTTGCATTTCTTTTTCACAGGGGTGCATTGCATTGCATTGCATGGTCGACACGATGAAACTTTCACGGGCTTAAACAAACGGAAAGAAAATCATTATGGCTACCTCTTGGCGCATAGAAAATGCCAGAGAAAACTTCAAGAACGGATAAACATTTGGCGAGAAAAGCTTAAGAAACGCAATAATATGGATATAACTATGGATGGGGCACCCCGGGCCTGCCATTACACGTCAGATCCAACACACACACACACGGGCGAGAAAATGATGTGACCCCCACTAATATCTGCCAGCCCAACAACAGGGAAAGAGGGTACAGAAATTTTCCTGAATGGCTTCTCTGCCAAATATAAAACCGGGTGCTTCTGTTTTAGTTTGTATTGGAGTTCTGGTCAAATGCAATTTGCAAGCTATTTAGGTTAGGTTAGGTTACCCCATCAGAATTTGCAGGTATGTCGGTGCGTTTCTGGCTACAAGTGTGTGTGAGGAGCTAGATTACTGAACTGAAATTCAGCCACAGGGTCGGGGCACGGACAGCCCATTCGTCCATGCCCCCTAACCTTTCTGCTATCCGCTCATTCTTTTCTCCAAATGCTAGTGAACTGAAATTCATTTTTATAAGTCGTTTCAGAATATTATTATTTTGTGCATAGCCCTTTTAGGCTGGGCACTACCAACCTAGTATGCTCTGATGGAAGTTGAGAGTACCTGGATTTGAATGCCGATAAAAGCATAGCTGTAATAGTAAGTAGCATTAAGAAGAAGAAGAAAGGGTACCAGTAACTGAAATGTCCTGTTGAACTGTTAGTGCAGCAAGGCCAGTGGACCTACACCATCAAAAGAAGCACATGATGAACAATGTAAGACATAACAGTTAGGATTTCCATCGGTGCATCAAGATAAAGAAAATACAAGGCAATGTTTTCGACATTTATCGTAGGCGATATACTGTCGGGGAAACTGATCCACGAACACCTATGGGGCCGGCGGACCGAGCCCCTTTCGGTTCGGCGGGGGGCGGAGATCACACGAAGAGCAGATCGAGGCGAAGCACACGAGCAGTTTACCCAGCTTCGGAGCTCTCCGGAGAGATAACACTCCTACTGCTGCTTGTTTGATTATCTTGTGTTCTTGCTCCAAAGAGAGAGCGTAGTGTTTTTCTGGTTTCCGAACCAGTCGAACCTCCTCTACGTTGCGCATGAGCCTCCTTTTATACGCTAAAGGGGTCATCGACAGGTGGCAACGCAGAGAAGGGTACAAATGTAAAAAGTGAGGTGGTTGGTACAGTTACTCGTACAGTGCACCCTACCTAACCCTGACGGCAGGGGACAAGGGCATTAAATGCCTGTCTGAGTCGCCCAAACAGTGCAGAAAAGGACCGTTAGGGGCGCCACCGTTCGCCACGATGGCGATCTTGTCAGCTTCGCATGCCACTGCGCACCGCTGGCTGCACAGCCTCCCGCCACGCGCGCCTGGAGAGGTCCCCAGAGCGACACGTTGGTGGATGCGCTGGAGCGTGGGCACAGAGTGGCCGCCTGCCGCGGCAAGCGCCTTGGCGCTGCTGTTATCTTGTCGGGTCCGGAAGCTTGTCGCTCACCGGGCCTCGAGGTACCTTGGTTGGTCTTCCCGGCAAGCTCCTCTTGCCGGGGCCTTGTTGCCTTGCCGGAGCGCGTGGCGCGTCACGGCAAGTTCCTTGGAGTGCCTTGGTTGGCCTTCCCGGCAAGCTCCTCTTGCCGGGGCCTTGTCTCCTGAGCTTAAATACTTTGTTCTTGAATGGCTCCAAGGGAACCACGGAGGATCTTGGCGTTCTCCCGGCAAGCCTTGCCGCGGGGTGCTGCAACTGCCCGTGCACAAGTTCGGGGTACTAGGGTACCCCTATTCTAGTACACCGACAGGAGCCCCCGGGCCTGGGCCAGACACGGTGCCGAGCGCTGTTGGGCCAGGCCCAAGACAGGGCACGGGCACACGCGGACTGGGCCACGCCGAATCTCGCTCCGTATCCACCGCGCTCTCCCCTAACGGCACGCGTTGAATGCGGCGTCGTGGGAGAGATTGTGGGTGGTTCTTTATTCGGAAGGGCGAAACGTCCGCCCCGTCCCTCTTTATAAGCAGAGGAAACAGGGGCAGTTCGTTCCCCCTCGCTGGTTGCTACTACTCCATCTTCACGAACCTCCGCCGCTCCCCCCCTTCTTCTCGAAGCCGAGAGAGCAGCGCTCCGCCCCCCATTGCCACCAGCATCACCAACGCCGTCGATCTCCCCCACCACCTCCGCCATGGCTCTGAAAGCCGACAAGGGAAAGGGCGTGAAGTCGGCCGAGGCGCAGCGGCTCGCGGCGCTGCGGAAGGAGCGGGCGATCTTCTCCCCCCAGCTCGGCGCGAAGGAGCTGAGGGAGTACTTCTACCTCTTTTGGGCGACGGAGACGCGGGCGCATCCGCGCACGAGGGTACTCCCGGCCGCTGCTTTGGAACTGGCTCCAAACGGGTACCCGTTCTTCGCGCTGTTCTTCTATTGCGGGCTCTGCCCGCCCTTCTCGGAGTTCTCCAGAAGGTGCTGATGAAGGTGGCCTTCCGCAATCCAGGCCTCAGCTTCACCAACGTCCTCAAGTCCTTGCCGCCAGACGCCGATCGGGACGCACTCAAGGCCCTTGTCGCACCCATTGTGGACAAGATGAGCGAGATCAAGAGGGTTGAGGGCGACCGCGTAGACTAGGCCGCCAATTTCTTCTTTTCCCTTGTCGCTGCTAATCATGTTATGAAAACAGTCTGTTAGAGCTGCGACAAGTTATCTTGTAATATAACTTTATTTCCGTTATCAATTGCTATGTTATTTCCTCTACTAGATTCCTTCCTTTGTATGTTTTTACCCTACGCTTCTAGGGAACTTGTCGGCGCAGGCACCCGAGCCGCGAGCGCTGAGTGCGGAACGTCAGCAGCCTACTGGCGGCGCTGCTTCCGACAAAAAACCTTGTCGCGACTAGATGCAGCACACTTAAGTTGTTGAGCGGACTCGAAACAAAGTAAGGGCGCAACTAGCCACGAGTTGGTTCCTCCGCGCACAGGTTTTCCATACAAAGCAGGGCCGTTCGAGGAAGATAACTCAAAAATTTAAAAACTGATTGCTTAAACTTTGGCAACTTATCTTTTCTGTCGTTTGCTTCCCGGCAAGGCAAAACTTTGCTTGAACGACGCCTGGTCCATACCACAATCTTCTCCTTCCCCCCCGGCAAACTTGTGTGCGAGGGAACCTTCTTTTCCTTTGTTGAAAAGAAGAAAGAAGAGAAAATAATGATATGGAGCCCTTCGGCTCGTTATTGCTTACCGGATGTAGGTGCTGCACAAAGTGTCAGATAACGCATGCAAGAAAGAAACTAATGCATGAAATGGACAAGTTGTGCGGAGCACATGGGGTTTTATTTATGCACGGGATCTGCGCTCGGCTTTGTACAAAGGATTACATGTAACAGCGGCAAGACTTGTACAAAGGGTGGTTGCCGGAACGGGTTCCGGCAACAGCGCCCTACGGGAAAACTTACGAAGATGTTCTATGTTCCAGGAGTTGCTCACCGGAATGCCATCTTCGGTCTCAAGGCGGACAGCGCCGGGCCTTGTGACTCGTTTCACCCGATAAGGGCCTTCCCACTTCGGCGTCAACTTGTTGGAATTCTTGGCGGACTGAACACGCCGAAGAACAAGGTCACCTTCCTCGAAGCTTCTGGCCTTAACTTTGCGGCTATGGTAGCGGCGCAAAGCTTGCTGGTATCGAGCAGCTCGTACAGCAGCCTGAAGACGATCTTCCTCAAGGAGCAGCGCGTCGTCTTGTCGCAGCTGTTCTTGCTCAAGCTCATCATAAGCGAGCACTCGAGGCGATCCGTATACGAGTTCCGTGGGGAGAACTGCCTCTGCTCCATAGACTAGAGCGAAAGGCGTCTGGCCAGTGGCTCGATTTGGCGTCGTTCTGATCGACCAAAGAACCACCGGCAGCTCCTCGATCCAGTTTCTTCCGCACTTGCGCAGCCTGTCGAAAGTTCTGGTCTTGAGCCCGCGCAGCACTTCAGCATTTGCCCTCTCTGCTTGACCGTTGCTTCTCGGATGAGCAACAGAAGCGAAGCAGACCTTGGCGCCAAGGTCTTGGACGTACTGCATGAAGGTGCGGCTCGTGAATTGCGTGCCGTTGTCGGTGATGATCCTGTTAGGGATCCCGAAACGGCAAACAATTGACCTGAAGAACTTGACTGCTGACTGTGCTGTCACCTTCCTCACTGGCTGCACTTCCGGCCACTTTGTGAACTTGTCGATTGCGACGTACAAGTACTCAAAGCCCCCGACAGCTCGGGGGAAAGGGCCGAGGATATCGAGCCCCCAGACCGAAAATGGCCAGGATAAAGGGATCGTCTGGAGAGCTTGAGCTGGCTGGTGTATCTGTTTGGAGTGGAACTGGCACGCTTCACACTTGGTTACTTGTGCAGTTGCATCCTGGAGGGCTGTCGGCCAAAAGAAACCTTGCCGGAAAGCTTTGCCGGCAAGTGCTCTTGCGCCAATGTGGTGGCCACATATGCCTCCATGTATCTCTGCCAACAGCTTTTGTCCATCTTCCCGGCAAATACACTTCAATTTCACACCGTTGAGTCTTCTTCTGTACAGTATGCTATCGACAAACTGGTACATACTTGACTGCCGGGCTACTTTTTCCGCTTCTTCTTGCTCTTCGGGAAGTTCTCCTGTCTGAAGGAAATGGACAATCTGCTGTGCCCATGCTGGAGCTTGTGGCTCGACAACAAGGACTAAAGGCACATCTGCTGCTGCGGGAACATCCGCTTCTACGGCAAGGACTTGCGGCCCTGCCGGAGCTTGATGTTCCCCGGCAAGCTTGCCGGAGCAAAACTTGTCGGGAGCGTCTGCTTCAACGGAACAAACCATAAGGCTTGCCGGAGCAGACTGCCCCTCAGCATCCTTGGTGTTGATCTTGGGGACTTTCTTGGCGGCGGCTTCGGGGAGCTCTGCCGGAAAGTAGTCACCAGAAACCAACTTCCTCTTCTTGCTTTGTCCAGTTGATGGTGTTACGGATGGTTGAGTCAACTTGAGCACAAAGATCCCTGGTTCCACAGGTAACTTTAGTGCGGCGCACTTTGACAGGCCATCAGCAATGTCATTCTGAGCTCTTGGGATATGCTCCATCTGTAGGCCGTCAAAGTGCTCTTCTAGCTTCCTCACTTCATCAACATATGCTTCCATCAATGGACTCTGGTAGTTCTTGTTCACTTGGCGGACGACAAGCTGTGAGTCACCCCTGACAATGAGCTTCTTGATCCCAAGGTCTGCTGCGATTCTGAGACCGGCAAGCAATCCTTCATACTCTGCAGTATTGTTGGTTGCTTGCTCCTTGGGAAAGTGCATCTGGACTACGTACTTGAGGTGCTCTCCGGTGGGCGCGACAAGCAGCACGCCCGCACCGGCGCCTTGCAGCGAGAAGGCACCATCAAAGTACATCAGCCACTCTTTGCTTGCCTCTTTGACGGGGATGCTCGTCTCTGGAATTTCTTCATCTGGTGTTGGCGTCCATTCTGCTATGAACTCTGCCAATGCTCTGCTTTGGATAGTTGAAGTGCTCTCAAACTTGAGGCCAAAGCTTGACAGTTCCAGCGCCCACTCGACAATCCTGCCTGTCGCTTCTGGATTTTGCAGTATCCTCTTCAGCGGAAAGCGAGTGACGACTGTGATCTCATGTGCTTGGAAGTAATGGCGCAGCTTTCTCGAGGCCATGAGGAGGCCGAAAAGCAACTTCTGCACACCAGAGTACCTTGATCTAGCCCCCTGTAGAAGGGAACTGACAAAGTAAACTGGACGCTGCACCATTCTCTTCTGCATCTTATCATGCTCCTGCGCAGATCCATCTCTGTCGGGACCAGAGCTTGTCGGCGAAGCCCCCTGCTTGTCGCTGGATGCATCTGCCGTGGTTGCTGGCTCATCATCTGCCTCCCTCTCCGCCACTAACGCAGCACTAACCACTTGATTGGTTGCCGCTATATACAGCAGCAACTTCTCTTGCGGCTTAGGTGCGACAAGTGTTGGAGTGGAGGACAGGTATCTCTTCAAGTCCTGCAGCGCAGCCTCCGCCTCCGGAGTCCATTTTATTGGACCTGCCTTTTTCAAAATTTTGAAAAATGGCAGGGCGCGCTCAGCAGATCTAGAGATAAACCTGCTGAGAGCAGCCACGCAACCGGCAAGCCTTCGTACATCCTTGACGCGCTTTGGTGCTTCGATCTGCTCAATGGCCTTGATCTTGTCGGGATTGGCTTCAATTCCCCGCTGAGACACGAAGAACCCGAGAAGCTTGCCGGAAGGGACTCCAAACACGCACTTCTCGGGGTTAAGCTTGAGGTTGATCTTGCGCAGATTTGCAAATGTCTCGTCTAAATCTTGAATCAGGGTCGCCCTGTTCTTGCTCTTGACCACTATGTCATCCATGTAGGCTTCCACATTTCTGTGCATCTGCGGCTCAAAAGCGTGGTGGACTACCCTTGCGAATGTTGAACCAGCATTCTTCAAACCGAAAGGCATCCGTACGAAGCAGTACGTGCCACACGGGGTGATAAATGCGGTTTTCTCTTCATCCTCTTCTGCCATGAAGATCTGATGGTATCCTGAGTATGCATCAAGAAATGAAAGCAAATCACATCCGGCTGTGGAGTCAACAATCTGGTCAATGCGCGGCAAGGGAAATGGGTCTTTGGGACAAGCTTTATTAACATCAGTGAAGTCAATACAAAGCCTCCATTTCCCGTTAGCCTTGCGCACGACAACAGGATTGGCCAACCACGTGGGATGGAGCACTCCTCTGACAAGGCCTGCTGCTTCCAACTTCTTGATTTCTTCTGCGATGAATTCTTGGCGCTCCACTGCCTGTTTCCTGACTTTCTGCTTGACGGGCCGCGCATGAGGACAGACGGCAAGGTGGTGCTCAATTACTTTCCTGGGAACACCGGGGATATCAGACGGTTGCCACGCAAACACGTCGACATTCGCCCGCAGGAAAGCAACGAGCGCGCTTTCCTATTTGGGGTCAAGAGTGGCGCTGATGGTGAAGGTACCACCAGTGCCGTCCTCCTTGGCGGACACCTTCTTGGTCTCAGGTGGAGCTGCCATTGCCTTCTTACACTTGCCGGTGGAGCTCGATGGTGCGTCCTCGACGGTAGCGCAGCACTCCGAAGAGGTGCGCTTGCCGGAGTGGGCATCAGAGCTCTTGCCGGACTTGGTCTTCTTCTTCCCCCCGGGAGCTTCAGCGGCAAGTGTCTTGCGTTCTGCTGCGGCTGCTGCTTCCCGGTAGATCTTGTCGGCACAGATAAGAGCATCCTTCTTGTCGCCAGGGACAGAGATGACACTTATCGGGCCTGGCATTTTCAGTATGTTGTACGCATAGTGAGAGGCTGCCATGAACTTGGCGAGTGCCGGACGGCCAAGGATTCCATTGTAAGGTAATGGAAAGTCAGCAACATCAAACGTGACCCTCTCAGTCCTGAAGTTCAGCTCGCTGCCAAATGTTACCGGCAACGTGATCTTTCCCTTCGGCTTGCTCCTTCCCGGGTTGATTCCTTGAAATGTACCGGTCTCTTCGAGCTCGCTGTCAGGGATCTGGAGTTTCTGGAGCACCGCGGAGGAGATCAGGTTCAAGCCGGCCCCGCCGTCAACTAGCATCTTAGTGACCTTGAGGTTGCGGATTGTTGGTGAAACCAACATCGGCAAGCACCCGACCGCAGTTATGCGATCAGGGTGGTCCTCAATATCAAAGATGATAGGCGTGCTGGACCATTTCAGAGGCTTGCGTGACTCGACGGGTGGTTCTGCTGCATTAACTTCCCGCACCCACTGCTTGAGCTGACGGTGCGAGGTATGCAGAGAAGCACCACCGTCAACGCACAGGACCTCTGTGGCTTTCTGGAACTCCTGCTCATCAGTCTCCTCATCATCCATGTCTTCATCGTCGTCGTCATCTTCATCCTTGTCGCGGCCGCGAGGAGGTCTGTCTCCTTGCCGCTGCTTGGCCTTGCCGCGGCGTCCTCCTCGGCCGGGACGTTTCTTGCCGGATCCCCCAGCACCTTCCTGGGCCTTCTCCTTGTCGCGCCGCTCGTATTCAGCTTTCTGTTGCTCAACAAGCTGCTCGACTTTCTTGCAGCTCTGGAGATCATGGCCCTTGGTGCGGTGGATCTTGCAATACTGCTTGTTGGTGCCGTCCTGCTTGTCGGCGACCGCCACCTCCGCGGCAACCTCCTTGCCGGAGTCACCAGCTTTGGCTTTCTTGGCGCCACCACCGTTGCCGGACTGCTCAACAACTAGCACCTCTTTGCCTTTCCTCTTCCTGTTGTTCCGCCGCCGGTTTTTCCTTGCCGGGGCAGCATCTTCACTGTCAGATCCTCCCGCTCCTACATTCTCTCCGGGGAGTCTCCTCCCTTCCTCAGCACGTGCACACTTGTCGGCCAGTGCATATAACTCACTGACGTCCCTGATCTTGCACATCGCCATTTCCTCCCGCATCCTGCGGTTTCGCACGTTCTGATGGAACGCGCTGATCACCGCGGCAGGGTGGACGTCTGGGATGTTGTGCTGCACACTGCTGAATCTCTGAATGTACTTGCGCAGGGGCTCTCCTTCCTTCTGGGCGAGCAGATGAAGATCACTCTCCTGGCCATGAGGCTTGTGTCCGCCTGTGAAGGCGCCGACAAACTGATGGCACAGATCAGCCCAAGAGGATATGGAGTTGTCCGGCAAGTGCATGAGCCAGGATCTGACGTTGGGCTTGAGCACCAGCGGGAAGTAGTTGGCAAGGATCTTGTCATCCCGTCCCCCGGCAGCCTGCACCGCAATGGTGTAGATGCTGAGGAACTCCGACGGATGCGTCTTGCCGTCGTACTTCTCCGGTACGTCTGGCTTGAAGTTCTTCGTGCTGGGCCACTGGACTTGCCGCAGCTCACGAGTGAACGCAGGGCAACCTACCGCGTACGGCAGATCGCCTGGTTCCCCTGGCGCATGCATGTCAACAGAGGGCCCAGCGCGCTTGTCGGATTGACGTCGCGCTTCTCTTTGGCGCTCGATGCGAGTTCGAGCGTCTTCTTGTTGTCGATCATGAAGAACTTGGCGCTGATCGCGACGAGCTCGTGGATCCGACGATGCGGTGGAGTCGCTGTCGAGGTGGATCCGGCGAGTCGGCGATCTTGGCCTTCGGGGTGGTGATTGCATGGTAGTTGCACCTCCACCCGTTTCGTCGCCACCGGCTCGCGCCCGGCAACCCTGCCGCGGCGGCGACGCGCTCGGCCGCCGTGGAGTGTCGCCGTTGGCGTAGCCGATGAGACTCTGAATGGTGGCCCTCCATTCGTCGATCTTGTCCGACGTCGGAGGGTAATCTAGGAGCAGTTGAGCTCGCGCCAAAGCTTCTGCTGGAGTGGTGGGTGGCAGTGGCGGACGGCGCGAGGAGCGGGACGTGCTCGGACTTCTAAAGATGTTAGAAGGAGCAGTATCCCGTCCAGGCGACCGTGCCCCGCTCGTGCCAGCACGCTGGCGTGCATGCTGGTCTTGAGCGCCCCGAGATCCACCAGCTTGGTCTTGGCCTATCATGCGTATGGCACTGCGAGTGCCATGACGCTGTTGGTCTTGCGCCTCCTGAGAGTGGCGCGGAACATGTACAGTCGCCGAGGTTTGTGCAGCCTTGTCCTTGGACCTGGCAGCATCATAAGCTTCCTCGTCGACGTCCATTCTTCCGCCGGCGTCCATTCCACCACCCGTTTGCTCCAACGGTGGCGGAAGTGACGTGGACGGAGCGGCTGCCGCCGAAGTCTTCTTCTTCGGTGGCATGTTGATGAAGGGAATGAAGATCTAGCTCGTGTGAACGCCGGATCAGGTTCACACAATCTCGACGCCCCCTACCTGGCGCGCCAAAGATGTCGGGGAAACTGATCCACGAACACCTATGGGGCCGGCGGACCGAGCCCCTTTCGGTTCGGCGGGGGGCGGAGATCACACGAAGAGCAGATCGAGGCGAAGCACACGAGCAGTTTACCCAGCTTCGGAGCTCTCCGGAGAGATAACACTCCTACTGCTGCTTGTTTGATTATCTTGTGTTCTTGCTCCAGAGAGAGAGCGTAGTGTTTTTCTGGGTTCCGAACCAGTCGAACCTCCTCTACGTTGCGCATGGGCCTCCTTTTATACGCTAAAGGGGTCACCGACAGGTGGCAACGCAGAGAAGGGTACAAATGTAAAAAGTGAGGTGGTTGGTACAGTTACTTGTACAGTGCACCCTACCTAACCCTGACGGCAGGGGACAAGGGCATTAAATGCCCGTCTGAGTCGCCCAAACAGTGCAGAAAAGGACCGTTAGGGGCGCCACCGTTCGCCACGATGGCGATCTTGTCAGCTTCGCATGCCACTGCGCACCGCTGGCTGCACAGCCTCCCGCCACGCGCGCCTGGAGAGGCCCCAGAGCGACACGTTGGTGGATGCGCTGGAGCGTGGGCACAGAGTGGCCGCCTGCCGCGGCAAGCGCCTTGCCGCTGCTGTTATCTTGTCGGGTCCGGAAGTTTGTCGCTCACCGGGCCTCGAGGTACCTTGGTTGGTCTTCCCGGCAAGCTCCTCTTGCCAGGGCCTTGTTGCCTTGCCGGAGCGCGTGGCGCGTCGCGGCAAGTTCCTTGGAGTGCCTTGGTTGGCCTTCCCGGCAAGCTCCTCTTGCCGGTGCCTTGTCTCCTGAGCTTAAATACTTTGTTCTTGAATGGCTCCAAGGGAACCACGGAGGATCTTGGCGTTCTCCCGGCAAGCCTTGCCGCGGGGTGCTGCAACTGCTCGTGCACAAGTTCGGGGTACCGGGGTACTAGGGTACCCCTATTCTAGTACGCCGACATATATACTTCGGATCAGTAAATGTGGCAGTCCGACATCGCATTTCATACAGAATGACAGCAGCAAACCAGAAACCGTACAATACCTAGCATGGTCAACAGCTGACACAAACATGCACTCTCACATTTCTCGGAATGCAGTAGTGGCACACCACACAACAGAACCAACAAAAATGTTTGTACCTGATATACCAAGAAATTACAACAACAGCGAGAATTAACCACACATATTACCCCGCCAAAAATATATACGGAGTACATGTTGACACTTGACAAAAATAAAGCCTAAACAAGTACAGAATGAAAAGTTTGTTTGATGTCCGGCTCCATTGATGACATGGGTTCAATCCGGTGGTGGCATATCTGCTCCTAACAACACTATTTTCTGCCAAAAGTTACCCAGAAATTATATGATTATTTGGTCTGGAAGGAACAAAGAAGCATGGTAGCATATATGCCAAGGAAATAAGTACAGATTTTGTATATCAGAACCAACTGCTGGTTTATAGGTACAAAGCAGCTACACTATTATAATTTGTAGGTGAGGATAGCATAGCACGACACTTTAAAGGCCGACGCGCTTCTCGACCTTCTGGATCTGATTCAAGAATATCCATGTCATCTGCATACAAGGTGTCATTTCGTAAGTTTGATAGGCATGAAGATGAACAGTTGACTTTTAAGCAGAGAAACACCGTGTATTATTTGCATTACCATGACATGTGGAGCAATCCTGACGCAATAGACCGGAAAGCCAGTGTAGAACTTAAACGGACCGCCACTCTTCAAGGTTTTCATTGCACAGTCAAAAGACCCAGTGTATGGATACTTTCCAGTAGCATCAGGTTGCATCTTCTGAACCTGTGTCTTAACATAGTCGAAGGGCAAACTGCAAGCAGATGCAAAGAATCCTGAAATGGCACTGGCCCCTACAAGAGAAATTCAATAAATCATATAAGGAGTGAGTAGAGCAAGCGTAAGAATAATGGGGGTAGCAGGACCGCGTAGTGTTAAAAGAACGAAAAGGCAAGCATAACATGGTGAAAACTATAACAAAAAAAGCCTAACATAACAGTGTGTAATGGAAGGCATATGAATGAAAAGCTATTTCGGTAGCAGCGCACAACTTAATCAACACGTGTGATACAAATCTGTTTCTTTTTTGGGGAAAATAGTAGGGAGGGTCCATGCAAATCTGTCGATCAGAGCACAAAGTAAGCAAATGGAAGGATAATTTCAGCATGCCTATCATCAAGCAGCTAGCTTTAACAGGTCAACAGAGCATTCAAACCTACCGGTTTTCTTTTGAAACGAAATTGGCTGGAATGCTGCCTGATCTAAGGAAGAATGAGTTAAGCATACAGATGGAAAGATGCACCTTGCAGCATAAGGTCGGGTAACGAACTAAGCAAAGTACCTTGCTAGAAATCCGGAGATCTTAAGTTTAGAACGTGGTGTAACAGTTAAGGTGACCACAGGTTCTATACTGAATCATTTCATAATTCTAGCATTTTTATTCTTTTATGTCCTCCAGACAATGCAATAAAGATGCCGTCGAGTCCGTGGCCTATAGATAACGTGACCTGAATGCCACTCTGCTTCATGTCTCAGAATGCACAGCCAATTCTCGGAAGAGAAATGATAAAACGTAAATACTGCATCCAATCTAATGAAACTAAAATAATCTTACCAAGCATTGTAGAAAGTTCTCCAGCACCAAGTTTGTCTCTAAGTACCTCAACACTCTGATCATAGGAGGCAAGCATGCCCATGTTGAGTGACATCGCTCTCGCTACAGTTGGACCTGCGCCCTTCCAAAGTGCCAGAACACCTTCATCAGCAATAATACGGTAAAGTGCATGAAAAGCGTTCTTATAGTGGCGGCGCTGGGCTGCTGGCAAGGTTGAATCAGCCTGCATCCTGATGAGTGCCAAATCCGCAGGACTACCAAAACAAGCTCCAATCGCTCCAGCAGTGAGACCAATAGCAGCTTTCTGAACTAGGGGCAGTGGTTTTCCTTCGTTTGCTTCAACTGCTTTATTTGTTAGAACCCTGAGAAAGTACAGTGTGAAGACAAAAAATCAAGTCAAACATTGAACAACAGCTAGTGTAGTCAGGATCTAACTTCTTCTAAGATAAAATAGGATCAAGATAGCTGGCGGATTATGTGCAAGCAATTTTCCTGAATACACTTTATAGTAGTAACACAACAGCTAACGTATCATCTCTCCATTGCAGTTAGTACAGAGTGATGTAAAAACACAATGATTGATGTTGTATGATGGCTTCAACTTTAATATTTTATTCATCGCCAGGAGTGATGAATCTTACAACTTCAACTTTAACTTGATATCAGTATTCCCTCTTTAAAATATTTTCAATAGAAATTGATAAATCCTGAATAAACCGTTGTTGATTCAGAAGTAATCCTACAATTGATGAGTCATGCCAACGTGCACACTTAGATTGTAAAAAAATCTTTGGGCATACAATGACCAACAGCAAGCATTACCACAAAAAGTTATTCAAAATATCTAAACTACTACTCCAGGAGACATAATCATTTGATACAAAATGGTACTTCACACTGTTGATGCATGTCCATTCACGAGCTTAAAGGTTAAACGTACTATGAACGTCAAATTCACAAACCTTCGTGTGCAAATCATTTGGTCTTAAAAAAACCGGAAGTTACTGATGAATTCAGTTACTGGTTTACATACAAACCTGAAGGATCCCAGTCGAGCGGTTGTGTATGTTGCTTGCCTTAGCAAACCAGCAGACAATCCCTGCACAAACGAAATGCCAGTCATAAATCAATAGACTAATTCTCTAGCAAATGGAGTAACACAGGTTTGTTGCCAAACACAATATCAATAATTCAATACTCAACACTATGATCAGAATCTGTATGACAGAAGACCTAAGAGGGCACACCTTGTAAAAGGAACCAACTCCCTCATTAGCAAGCATCTTCTTGGTGACACTAGTTGCAGAGCCCTCGCCCAACTGGATCTTCACCTGAAACAAAACAGCAACCATCAACTAAGTGCCTGGATCCTAGAGATCTAGACCGAATACCACTCCACGAAAGAAAAAACCTAAGAGCAGGCAGTTCTCATGGAAATCAAGACTTTAATAACAACAATATTACAAGAAAAATCCCCATAATGTATGGCAAATTTTAACATGGTCCCTCTTACCTCCTTTTTTTACATGTGAGGTAAGAAGGTAAGAGTCAATCAAGCCATTCATTGATGAGATCAACGGCTAAGATCTATTTTATACTCTTACCTCTCATGTGAAAAGAGGGGGTAAGAGGGACCATGTTAAAACTGCTCTGTATGGATAGTACAGATGGGCTACGTCCTATGATCGTAAGTCATTAATGGGACAACATCTTGGAGGTGAACTAAAAAATAGTAGAATGCACAATATCAACTCGGCCTGATTAATGTACTCGTAAATGCAAAAACCAATTAGAAATTTTGTCAATCTCCTGACGAAATAAATCAGGAATAAGTCAACAATGCCTGAAATCCACGAGGCAACATTTTTTTTAATGATAGGAAAATTACAATCAAATTCCCAGACCCGACTCCATAGTTTCGAAACAGACCCAGACCTTACTCTAGCTCCTCAAAATTACCACATACATGAGCTGTGGCGTGGCATTTTCAATAAAATGGAGCAAAAACTCGTTAGAAATCTTGTGAAGCTATTTCCTGACGAAATACATCACGAAATAAGCCAGCAATCTTCAAATCCATTAGGCAATGTTTTTTAAAGATAGGCAACTTAGAAAGTTACGATCAAACTCCCAGACCTGACTCAGCAAACCCATTCGGTTTCTCAAAATCCCCCATACGCATAGCGGCATTTCCAACCAAGTGGAGCAGCACTCTCCTTGGACGCAAAATACCAAACAGCTCGCCTACACCTACACACAACCCCCGCTGCCCCGCTCGAATTCCCCGCTCCCTCGCGTTCCGGCAAATGAAAGCGCAGAACTCAAATTGCCGAACTATATAGTATCAAGGAGAGCGCGCGGCTCCGCTGGCTGCCCCGCCCGAAGCCCCCTCCGGCGACCACGCAAGCACGCGTACCTTGACCATGTCGATGGGCTGGATGACGCAGGTGGCGAGCATGCCGGAGGCGCCGCCGTTCACGAAGGGCTTCACCGTCTTCCACACGCCGCTGGCCGCCAGCGCCGTCTGCGGCGGCTGCTGCTGCTTCGCGTCCGCCATCTCCGCCGCCTCCTCGTATCAGCTCCCGACTGGCCCCGGGCTAGGAGGCGCTCCCGCTGCTGGCTGCTGGCTGCTGCCTGGGCCTCCGGAGAAGCAGAGGTGGTGGGAAGCGGAGGGCTGGGAGGCGACGGGGACGTGTGGTGTCGCGGCTGGATGCCTCGACGTGAGCCCACGGATGATTTTCCTCCTCTCGCCGTTCCCTTGGTGCGCGCGAATCATTTCCGGTGAATTGCGATAAGCCGCACCGCCTCCGCCGTCCGCGCTCGCTTCGCATCAGCGGCGTGTGACATGTCACATGTGACGCTTGGCGCTCGTAGCTGTGGGTGGGGGCGTGGGGCCATGGAAGGGGACGGGGCCACGCGGGAGTATGCTTTTTATTTTTTCTTTTTCTACAATGTTTTTTTTTTTGCATATAATGTTTCAAGCTAAGCTATGTTCAGATATATCCAGAGGGAAGTGAGCCAGACATGGGGCCAACACTTCAGACATTACTTCCTTGATACTCGTGATGAAAAGAAACATGGTGAAACATCTTCTCCACTAGAAACTCTTGAATAATCGCCGTGTCACTATAAGAAATATGTCAACTAGTGACTTCTGTCAGTGACCCTGAAAAAATTGGTCATAGATCTATGACCATTTGAGACCAATTGGTTAAAAGCTGTTCGGGGGGCTCCAAACCCTAAACCATTGCGACCATTTTGGTCAGAAAGATCATAATTTCCTTACACGAAATGGTCATAAAGCAAACAACGCTAGTCCGTTGCCTTATTTCTAGTTGTTAACGACCAATATAGATGGTCATAGCCTTGTAAATTGTGGTGGGTTGCGATGACTAGGCGCCATCTCATCAGTTTTGCCTATGTGTCATTGTCCATTTGTCAATTTTTGCCTTAGATTGTGAAGCAACCTATATTGTTGTTATTCCAAAAATTCCCAAAAAAATCTCATAAATTGTTTGGATCATATCTTCATCAAATATGTCAAAAACCTCCCTTGCCTAGTTCAAAAATAATTCAACAATATTCATTTTCCTATTCTGTTCAGAGCAGCACTTTGTGAAGGAAGTACCACTTTGGCATGTCGAAATAGTATCCATTTTCTACAGTGCTTTCCAATACCCGAATAACCATCCTCCACCAAATGCCAGCTCAATCCATTCATTATTTTGAGCCCAGCTTCAACATTCGTATTTATGTCCAGTGTGGTACTTTGCAAAGCAAGTACCATCTAGGCTCCTCCTTTTGAGATAAAAATTTGTGAAGACGGTCTTCTTAGCAACTGATCATCCTCAGCCAAAACTCACGCCCATTAGCCATTTACATTTCCCGTACCGCTAATCAAACACTTGGCTGCTAATTCATGTTTGAGCATCGATCGGTCTCCTCGTGAGAATTTTATGTTGTAATTTTCTTCCTATCACCTACCTAGGGAGTGCCCAACCCACCAGACATGCCTAGGCCGCCCAGAACACATGGCAACGCCACGGTCACGCGGTGACCACGCGGCGGGCATGCGAGTTTACGCGATCTAGAGTTGGGGCCCTCGGCCACCGGCCAAACCTCAACGTATCGCCACCAAACCATGTATTTATGATTAAATAGGTACTTATGTAAATAGAAATGATTTTTGTAAAAAATAAATAGCAAACTATGAGGCAGCTGCAGTTCAAATTTGACCCGCTTCCAACTAAATCGGCAGAAATTTGTCTTTTTCACGAGAGGTGGATCAAAACTTTTTACACCCAACAATTTTGTCAATTGTGCATTAAATATGTCCTAGTATTTTAGAAAAATGATTTGGTACAATTTTGCAACAATTATTTGGGAGGTCCTTCACAAAAAAACCTCCTTTTGGGCACTCGAAAAATGGAAAATGGTTTTTTCGTCCAAAGAAAATGAAAACTTCCTTAGGCAACATTGTTTGCCATTCCAAAATGCACCCTTGTGCACAATATGAGATCATTTGAACAAACTATGCCATGAATGTGGCCATAAGATTGATCATTTGGCTTGAAAGCCATTGATCTCCATACGTGATAGCTCATTTTTGAGAACACTTTTTTAAAATAATTATCGTATTACAAGTTTGTTATTTTCCCTGGGAACTTGGCCACATATAATGACACAATGCGAAGGTTTCCCATTTTTTTGATTTTTTTTGAATTTTTTATACCCGTTTTAAAATGCGGTCAAAACGGCGGGAATGACCGTTCCTAGCTAGTGGTTGAATCTTGGAATTTTTTTGATGTTTCTCTGATTAAATAGATACTTACGTACCTAGAAATGATTTTTGGAAAAAATAAAGAGCAAACTACAAGGCAGCTATAGTTCAAATTTGACCCGCTTCCAACTGAATCGAAGGAAATTTGTCTTTTTCACGAGAGGTGGCTCAAAACTTTTTACACCCAACCATTTGGTGAATTGTGCATTAAATATGTCCTAGTATTTTAGAAAAATGATTTGGTCCAATTTTGCAACAATTATTTGGGAGGTCCTTCACAAAAAACCTCCTTTTGGGCACTCGAAAAATGGGAAATGGTTTTTTCGTCCAAAGAAAATGAAAACTTCCTTAGGCAACATTATTTGCCATTCCAATATGCACCCTTGTGCACAATATGAGATCATTTGAACAAACTATGCCATGAATGTGGCCATAAGATTGATCATTTGGCTTGAAAGCCATTGATCTCCATATGTGATAGCTCGTTTCTAAGACACTTTTTTAAAATAATTGTCGCATTACAAGTTTGTTATTTTTCCTGGGAACTTAGCCACATATAATGACACAACGCGAAGGTTTCCCAATTTTTTGATTTTTTTTTGAATTTTTTATGCATGTTTCAAAATGCGGTCAAAACGGCGGGAATGACCGTTCCTAGCTAGTGGTTGAATCTTGGATTTTTTTTGGTGTTTCTCTGATTAAATAGATACTTACGTACCTAGAAATGATTTTTGGAAAAAATAAAGAGCAAACTACAAGGCAGCTATAGTTCAAATTTGACCCGCTTCCAGCTATAGTTCAAATTTTATAAACATGATTTGTTTCGATTTTGCAAGAAATATATGGTAGGTGCTTCACAAAAAAACTCATTTCGGGCACTAAAAAATGGAAAATGAAATATCTGTGCAAAGAAAATGAAAACTCCCTTAGTGAACATTGTTTGGAATTCCAAGATGCACTCTTGTGCAAAATATGAGATCATTTTTTAGTTTTTCATGTGAAAATATAGAAGAAAAACAAAAGAATGCTCAGGTAGATTCTTTTTTGAAACATAACTTGTCTTTTTGATGAGAGGTGGATCGAAAACATTTTACATGTTAAGATTTGGTCAACTGTACAGAAAATGATGTCTTATAGTTTTGGAAATGGTGTGGTGCCATTTTGAAACAAATATTTGGTAGATTCTTCTCAAAAAAATGAATTTTTTCACTCCAAAAATAGAAAATATTTTTTTTTCCTAAAAACTCATTTCTCATAACACTTTTTAAAGATATTTGTCTTATTCTAATTCCAAGTTTGTTAGTTTTCCTAAAAACTAGGTCAGATTTGCTGACACAATGAGAATGTTTTTGTTTTTTTTATTTCTCATATCATAAAACTGTTTATATGATTCAACACCTTATTTTTAGTCGATTACGACCAATTTAGATGGTCATAACGTGTACTGGGTTCTGATTGGTCCATAGGCATGTCATGCGGATCGCGCCTTCAATGCCGTCGGATGCTCCCGGATCCGACGGTAGCCCTTTCTCCCTCACCCCATCTTTGTCTCAAACAAAAAACTCCCTCACCCTCTCACCCCATGAACCCTGGCCCACAGCCCCGCACACGAACCCTAGCGCTATCCCTTGCAGCCGCCTCCCACCGCCGCTCCAGATCCAGATCCGCCTCCCTCTCCGCTGGCTGCCTCCCTCTTCGCTCGCCGCCGGTCTGCACCCTCCCCTCCCCTCCCTCTCCCCTACCTTTGCCGCCCATCTTCGCCGCCGCGCATCCACAGGAGCAACACGAGCAGTGCGCCATGGGGCGGGACCGCCAACTTCTTCTCATCACCGCTCGCCGCGGAATGGAAATAAGGGGCCGGCTGTCGCCGCGCGCTGTTCCTGCGAGGGTCGGCTGTGTCCTCCTCCCGCCCGTGGAGGATGACGAGGGCGAGGACGCGGAGGCCGGCGAAGGGGGAGGCGGTGGAGGGGTGCGCCCGCTCTGGTACGAGCTCACTCGTGTGTGATCCCAGGCGCCGCAGGGCCAACGACAAGTCCGTGAAGGAGAAGTGCAAGATCGTCAACGGAGATGACCTGATCTGGTCCATGGGCACGCTCGCCTTCGAGGACTACGTCGAGCCCCTCAAGCTGCACCTCAAGCTCTATCAGGAGGTAGTAATATTCATTCATTCCCCTCTTCTCTCTCTATTATCCATGTTGTGCTATGCATGTGCTGCCTGAGAGGAATTCTGAATTTGCGTGAGAGGAAGGCTGGGTGGGTACAGTATTGGTGTTGAGGAATTCTGAATTTCGCCTAGGGGCATTGTATTTGCGATGTTTAGCTGCAGTGATATGGTTCCTAGGCTCCTGATAGACAGGCAAGAGGATGCCTCTGATTCCGTATGACCATTCAAAACAAGAAAAAGGAAACTGATCTGTGCCCAGTCCTGTTGTTGGAATGTTTCTGTTGTATGTTAACTAAAAAATGTTTGTTTCTTGCATATAGTTGTGAAGCCCAATGGCTATCATAAAAAATGATATGTGCTTACTTATGTTGCTGGATTTCTATTATATGCTATAACTGAGAAAGTGATGGTAAATCTATAGATTTAAGTATTGTATATGCTAGAATATTAGCCATGCAAACATATGCTAGCTAGTGATTTTTCAGACATAATACTAGTGATTTTTCTTTCTTTCTTTCTTTCTTTATTTCACATGCTAGCTAGCAATGGCCAGAAATACTACTGTTTTCAGTTGACAGACTCAAATAATGCAGCATGCATTGTCCTTTTCCCTGCACTAATAATGCAGTATGAGACGTGTGACCACTGACCACATCATGTAATTGTTGCATATATACAGAGTGGTCCTTTTTGATCTGCAAATGGTAGTAACTATTGCCTGCCACCACAACATGTAATGAGCAACAATCACACACAAATTCAGACAAATGCATCCATTGCATTGAGGTTAACTTATACTCCCTCCGTCCCATAATATAAGAGTGTTTTTGACACTAGTGTAGTGTAAAAAACGCTTTTATATTATGGGACAGAGGGAGTAGTTTGCAATCAGTTTGGTTTGGTTGTTTATGAGCTGTGTTGTGTTGCACTGCTCATGGTTGTGATGTTTATTATACTGTGTTAAAGATACACTATTCACGTATCTTGATCTTGGAAGTTATTGATGTGAGATTTTTTTGCACAAAGTGTTCAGAGCTAACACACGAATAATCTTGCAAGTCCTGAAATTTCTATGGGAGTATGTCTTAATGTCTTGTGTTTCTGTTCATTGATGTGAACTTTTAAGTCTCATTGCTGAATGTAAAACCACCATTTGTCTTTCTTTTTCTCATATTTTGTATGCTTTCTTATGTTTGCTTATTCCTATTACCAGGATGATCTGAGTCACTCAGAAGAAGTGGAGAGTAGAAGGAGGGCACAAGAAGCTTTGTTTCTCATTGATGTTATGTGTGATAACTTAAAACTTGTGCTTCTCATCCAATATTTGTAGAACTATGTTGCTGTGCGCTTGTGCACTTGTTGGATCCTTTTGTTGTGCACTTGCACATATATAACTATTTTTCTGTGCACTTTTAGAATCATTTTGCGGTGCACTTGTTGGGCCTTGAACCTTGGTGTATCGAGGAGTCATTGGATGATGCATTGTATTTCATGTGATGTGATGTGTTACTGAAATGAAATATACAGTTTATCTGCAATATTGTATTTTGTTGTACTTGCTTTTTAATGGGCCTATCTTGATATATGCATGCTTCTGACAAAATAATGCATCAACCCATACAAATTAAACATTTCTTATAATAAAATATGTATTGGGCCAGGCCCATGTAGGCTAGATTGGTGGATCGGGCTGTGAAATTTATGATGATTTCATTTGGTCACTAGCAATGCCACGTCAGCTTAGCCACATCAGATCCTATGTGGCTCAGAGAAATGGGTAATGACCAAACCAAAATTTTGGTCAATAGAGATCTGCGACCAAAATTTTAGAAAGGTCATGTTTGTTTGTTCTTGACGGCCAACTGTTGACCTTTTGAATTTGGTCAAAACAAGGTCATAAAACATGAATAATGACGATTCAGTGACCAAAATGGAGGGTCAACAATGAACAAATTTCTTGTAGTGTGTATACACATGATTTCTCTTCCCGACAATCTGGACAACAGCCAAACATGTTTGACTACCTGGAGCACAGAGTAGTGGAGGTCACAAGCGAGAGATAAAGCTTCCCTGCAGACCAATGCTTCCAAGCTTGCTGAGTCAGTTAAACCATGGACAACGGTCATCTAGGGCGTGTTTGGTTGCCGTGTGCAACAGTGCATGCATCGCATACACTTCTCTACTCAGCCTGGCTATGCAAATGCAGCCTCAAAGGCACCATATGCATGTTGTTTAGTTGCCTGCATGGGCTGAACCACACTGCCTGGTGTTTGGTTGCCTGCATGTTTAGTCCACAAACCCAAGGCATGGTGTTTGGTTGTATGCAAGGTCTGATGTGTGGTAACCTCTTTGGCTAGTTGGTGAGGTTACCACCACACTTTGGCAGCACACATCATAAGCACAACAGACTATAAATAGAGCATAGCATAATTCAGATATAAGCAGTACCACAGATATAACAGTTCAATGCATAAACCATCAACTAGCATAATTCGATAGTACGCTCAAAAGAGGTGGCCCGGCCCTACTCCTTGGCGGCGAAGGCGGGGTCGTGCTTCCCGCACTTGTTGACGACCTCAATGCCATCGTCGTCGAAGATGATGACCTTGAGGGTGTCGGGAGTGAGGAGCTTGAACGTTACCATGTAGCCGATCTTGATCTGATGAACGGCTGCGTAGGTGGCCCAACCCTGATCCAGGGTCACCCTGCCATTCATCAGCTTGACCATCACCTTCCAGGAGCAGCCGATGTTGTTCCTGAGCTTGAACTCCGTCGGCACCGCGACGAAGTGCTTGGTGAAGTCCAGGGGCATGGGGATGCACTCAAGCTTCGGTGCAAGGATGACCTTGCAGAAGTGAGTTGGACCATCCTCCTGATGGTAGTGGCCGTAGTTGCGGCGCTTGTTGCTGGGGGCGCCTCCATGCCCTCGTCGTCGACACCCTCAGGCGTCTTCAGGTCTTCCTCGGCGGTGGGCGGCAGCTCAACCTCGTCGGGCATTGGGTGAAGGGGCTGCTTGCCCTTGCTGTCAACGGCCGGGAGCACCTCTGTGTCCTCGATCTGCACACAAGTCATGGAGTCAGGCATTGCATAGAGTTCATGGCTAATTCAAGAGCTTGTAGTTAAAACGGCATGACTGTCACTCTTCTCTTCCTCTCCACCCCCTATATTTACTCACCCTGCCCACCACTATTTACCCACCCCCTCTCTTCTCTCACTGTCAACCTTCCTCCTCCCCATCGCCATGAGCTCTAGCTCCAGCTCCAATGCCAACCCCTTCCCTTGGGGTATTGGCTGGAGGGCCTTCTTCCTCGGGTGGACGGCTGGTGACTGGACCAAGTTCGAGAACACCATGGAGGTGTGCTCGAACTTTGGCTCCATGGCTGACATGCAGAACGAATCGAATGCCGTGGTCATGAAGGCCAGTAAAGAAGAGCTGAAGACGCTGATTCCTGACCCAGCGAAGGGCGCCATGGCAGTTGACATCATTCGCTGGGCCATGAATTAGGCCGTCTCCGACGACCCTAAACAGAGGAAGAAGTGACGCAAGTATAAGACCTACTAGGCTCCTAATGACCGCCGTGCCGCAATGTACTGGGAGACGGCTATCGCGCCACCGGCGGTCATTGGCAGGGAGCCTAAGGAGGAGGAAGAAGAGGCGATGCACATGCCAGCTAGGGCACCGGAGCCAGTCCGTCCTACCTGGCAGATCGACCTCGACTCCGCCGAGGACGACGAGGACGACCCGCCGGACCGCACGGCGATGAAGAAGAAGATGAAGGCCAGCGGCTCGACCAGCCGCTCCGCACGACGGTGACGGTCGCCGCGGTCAGCCAGTGTCCGTTGTGTACCCCCTTTCCCCCTATTCCCCTATCCCCCAATCCCGAAATCTACCTTATGCATTCGGATCTTGCATGTATGAACTCGTATGAACTGCTTAGAACTAGTATGAACTACCCCTATGCTTATCTACCTCTATTCCCCACTCCCCTCCATCGTGGATCGAATCTATTGTTGTGGATCGAATCTACTGTGCATGTCGAAGAGAGAGAAGTGCTTACGCCATTGATGGAGTTCGGTGGTCTTCTTCCTCTGCTCCGATCCGCCGCCGCCGGTGATGGAGTCCGGTGGTCTTCTTCCTCTGCTCCGATCCGCCGCCGCCGGTGAGAGTTGGGAGAGTGGGGAAGAGTAGGGAGAGGGAGCGGTGAGGGACGGTGAGGCTAATAACTGCCAGTGCTTCGGGAAGCAACGCGGCTTCTCGAGGGTGGCTGCGCGCGTGCAGCCGTGCCCGCCCACGTGCACCGCTCGGGCCTGGCCCTGGAGAAACTGCCGATTCCTGGGTTCCCAGTGTAACACCCACGATGCGGCTATATCTCCCACGTGTCGGAGCACGACTTAGAGGCATAACCGCATAGTAGGCATGTCGCAAGAGGGGTAATCTTTACACATCCCATGTACTGAATAAGAAAGGGATAAAGAGTTGGCTTACAATTGCCACTTCACACAATACATAAATATAGCATCACATCATCCAGAATACAATCAAGGTCCGGCTACGGAACCAAAAATAAAGAAAGACCACCCCTAATGCTAGATCCCCGATCGCCCCAACTGGGCTCCACTACTGATCAACTGGAAATGAAACAACACAACAAACACGGACTTCATCGAGCTCCCACTTGAGCTCAGCTGCGTCATCTGCATTGGTATCAACGACACCTGCAACTGGTTTTGGAAGTAAACTATGAGTCACGGGGACTCAGCAATCTCACACCCGCGAGATCAAGACTATTTAAGCTTATGGGTAGGAAAAGGTAGTGAGGTGGAGCTGCAGCAAGCACTAGCATATATGGTGGCTAACATACGCAAATAAGAGCGAGAAGAGAAGCAAAGCACGGTCGTGAACTAGAAGTGATCAAGAAGTGATCCTGAAACTACTTACGTTCAAACATAACTCCAAAACCGTGTTCACTTCCCGGACTCCACCGGAAAGAGACCATCACGGCTACACACGCGGTTGATGCATTTTAATTAAGTTAAGTGTCAAGTTTTCTACAACCGGACATTAACAAATTCCCATCTGCCCATAACCGCGGACACGGCTTTCGAAAGTTCAAAACCCTGCAGGGGTGTACCAACTTAGCCCATCACAAGCTCTCACGGTCAACGAAGGATATTCCTTCTCCCAGGAAGACCCGATCAGACTCGGAATCCTGGTTACAAGACTTTTCGACAATGGTAAAATAAGACCAACAAAGCCACCCGATGTGCCGACATCCTGATAGGAGCTACACATATCTTGTTCTTAGGGCAACACCGAATTGTCCAAGATTCCGGTAGGCCAGCCCAGAGTTGCCCCTGGTGGCCACCGGCGGCTGACATGTTCGGACCAACACTTAGACAAGCACTGGCCCGGGGGGCGGGGGTTAAAATAAAGATGACCCTGGAGTCTGCAGAACCCAAGGGAAAAAAGGCTAGGTGGCAAATGGTAAAACCAAGGTTGGGCCTTGCTGGAGGAGTTTTATTCAAGGCGAACTGTCAACGGGTTCCCATTATAACCCAACCACGTAAGGAACACAAAATCAAGGAACATAGCACTGGTATGACGGAAACTAGGGCGGCAAGAGTGGAACAAAACACCAGGTATAAGGCCGAGCCTTCCACCCTTTACCAAGTATATAGGTGCATTAAAGTAAACAAAATATGTAATAATGATATCCCAACAATATCCATGTTCCAACATGGAACAAACTCTAGCTTCACCTGTAACTAGCAACGCTATAAGAGGGGCTGAGCAACGCGGTAACATAGCCAAACAACGGTTTGCTAGGAAAGGTGGGTTAGAGGCTTGACATGGCAATATGGGAGGCATGATATAGCAAGTGGTAGGTATCGCGGCATAGCAATAGAGAGAGCAACCAGCAAGCAAATATAGAAGTGATTTCGAGGGTATGGTCATCTTGCCTGAGATCCCGCAAGGAAGAAGAATGAGTACATGAAGAAGACAAACGGACGTAGTCGAACGGATCCTCACAAACGCGACCTTATCGAAACTAACCCGAAGAAGCAACACCGGAAAGAAGCAAACAACATAGTAAACAACCATCACATAATCATGGCATGATGCACAACCAAGTATGATGCATGTCCGGTTTAAAGAGGCATGGCATGGCAATATGCACAAACAATCCTACAAATTAAGTGGAGCTCAATATGCAACAAGTTGCATATTGACGGAACACCACATGACTTATTTAGTTCTCTCCCGGTTAGATACTCAACAATATTAAATGTTGGTTAACATGGCAAGAGGTGAAGCATAACAAAACTATACTATCTAAACAATTTAAATGGGGCCGGATATAACAAACAACAAATCCGGTAAATCCCCATGTGCATTAGCAATTTAATGCAACAACAATTATAAACATTCTTGAAGTTGTTATCATGATGCGTATGACACATGCAAGTTTTAAGCAATTTTAGGAAAAAGTTGACATGAGCGTGATGAGAGCATTTGTCACCGTGGTAGAAAGAAAGGGGTGCCACGGTGATGAAACAGAAATGATGCCGCGGCAACATTCCGATGATCCGATAGCTCACGGGGATACCGGTGCAAAAGGAAAAGTGACGGAAGCGTGTCATGCAAGGATGGTGGGGTGCTCCCGGATACCGGGTTCCCCACATGTTGGTGACAAGGCAAAAGAGGGGCAACGTGCACCGACAATTCAGACTCGAGGCGAACGAGGGTGCATCTCATACAACATGCATTCGTTCTCGGACGGCCGTTCTCGACGGATATACCTTCGAAGCAAGCGTTTTGAGGCGGACGGGTTCGATGGGACGTAGTGGTACTTTCGGTCCTCGGCGACGGAAGAGGTACAGACGTTCTCAAGGCACTTGTCGGTCCGGACTTGGTGTAGTTGTATATGGCAAACGAAGTGGTACTCGGAGTCTTGTCAAACCCAAGCGATGGTAGTCGTACACGACGCGTTGTGGAAGTAGTTGTACTCGCGTACTTCGGCGGCGGTAGTCGTTCAGGGTCTTAGCGGTTCATCGTGTAGCCGTACGTGTTCGACGTGGTACATGGTTCGAAGTCGTGCATGTCCCGTAGATGTTCAGGGTCACCGTGAGGAACTTGTCGAATCCAGGGTCTCAGTCGTCGGTAGTGGTACATGTTTCGAAGGTGAACTTGACGAACTCGAATCCCTTCGGGGTTATCATGGTACTTGGGGTCTTCGGACCCGCCGGTCTCGTTCTTGCGACAATAGTTGAACTTGAAGTTATTGGTTCATGGGTCTTCGGCGACGGTAGTCGTTCCAGGCATCGGGTGTCGAGGTACTTGGCAACAACCGGGGTTTTTGACGATCCGGCGAGACGACATGGTCCGGGGCAGTCTTGATATGTAACATCCCAAATTTTCAATTTGGAATGTTATACATAAGTCATCCATGCATATCATATTTTATTGCATTTCTGCTCCGCAATCCTCGAAATCCTAAGCAATTCAAGGACCTTCGGAGAGAGTTGGGGGTTTCCCGGTTTCACATTTGTTTTTTATCAAATAATGAAACGAGGATTTTGATTTTAACTATTTCCCTCTCCGAAAAATATTTCATATTAAAATATGTGAGAGGAGATAATATGACTTCCCCAAAATAATTGAAATATCGGAGGAAAAATATTAAAATCATTTATTTGATTTTATTTGGATTTTATTTGCATTAGAAAAATTGCACGTTTTCAAAATTGCATTTTAGGGCCAAGAAAATGTTCATCTCGTTCTAAATATTTTATTTAGACGGTGAAAATTAGTTTTGGCATTTTTTAGATTTTTTATTTATTTTTTCTAGGATTTTTGTTTCGGTCGGCGAAATATTTTTTATTTAAAAGAAGTTCCGCACCCGACTGGGCCTAAGGCCCAGCCGAGCCAGGCTGCCCGCAGCCGCTGTCGCCTCCCTGCGCGCGCGCCGCCGCCGACCCGGACTTCCCGCCACCGCCGCTGCCTTGCCCCCTCCCCCAAGCAGCCGCCGCCCCCTCCCCTTTAAATACCGCCCCCAAACACCACCCCACCACCGCCGCCGCGCCGCCTGCAGCCGCTGCCAGGCCAGCCGCCGCCGCCCGCGCCTGCTGCTGCCACCGCCGCCGCCGCCCCGCCTCCCGCACCTCGCCTCGCCGGAGGTAGCCACCGGACTCCGCCGCCGTTTTTTTATAAAAACCATTCGGTTTTTTTAGAAACCCTCGATCCGTTTTTCGGATTTGCCAGTTTTTCTCGGTTCTTTTAGTTAGCGGACGTTCGTCCATACGTTCGTTTTAACGAACGGTTTTCGCCCGTTAGTTACAGCTAACGAACGCTCATTCGTTAGTTTGTTCGTCAGTTTTCTTTTATCGGATTTATTCCGCGATTTCTCTAATCGCGATTTCTGATCCGATCTTAGTTTTTGTTTTCTTTTCGCTCGTTAGTCGGAATCAGGTGATTCAAGCCCCTAGAGTTTCGTCTCAAAACCCTCTTTCCGCTTAACCAACTTAAACAAGTTTTTGCTACTGTAAAATTTGACCTAGGTTCAGATTAGTAAAATGAAGCTTTTCTCTTTCGCTGTTTGAGTTTCGTTGCTCCGTTTGATTTGATTCTTTTTGCTAACCAGAGTTCTTAAGTTGAAATTTCTGGTCAATCTCTTTTATTTGAGTTTTGTTTGCGCCCCTTTGCTTGTTGCTTATGTAAGTTATTGTTTGTTTGCGATAGAACACCT